>NW_027465236.1:0-7500 GCF_043290135.1 Rhipicephalus microplus | reverse complement strand
ACGTGGCCGTGCCGCCTTTCCCTCGGCAGCAAGCAAAACGCCTGGCAACGTCGACGCTCCCCTAACCGCGATCTCGCACCGTGTTTCGTGTGGCGAATTCAAAAGCCGGCCGGCGCTGCTGCAACCATTACGGTCGGTACGCATACGCCGCGGAGGGCGGGACGGTCATCGGAGCGTGCGGTTCCTCCATCGAGTACTGCGCACCTCGGCCGTCGCATCGCCGTGCCATGACCGGCCGCGCGTCAACGCGAACCGGTGCCAGCGAGATCCCTCGCCTGCAAGAACCGACCGGCAGCCTCCGTCACCCGAGGACGCGGAGGCGCTTGCCGCGGACGGCGGGACGGTATGCACTGGTGCACAGCGGACCCGTCACATCGCCAGTTCCTTGACCGACCGCCGACGCTTGTGCCGTTCCTCTCGTACTTGGCAGTCGCCGCGCGATTGTCGGGTCTCGTTCTTGCACGCTCGAACGGTCGGGAGGGCACTCGGCTGGCGTTTCGGGAACGCGCAGCCTCGCCTTCTACCGACGTAACCACGACTCGCCGTTCGCGCTCCGCCGCTCCTGTTTACAGTACTAGGCGGTCCCGCAGCGGTCGGGTCGCGCATTTCGAGCGCTTCGAGCCACGGTGCAGTGGCGGGTCGAAAGCCGACCTATGAGTGCGTTGCGCCGTTTGTACCCGCGTCCGCCACCTGGCCGACCGTCCAAGGTCGCGGTGTTGGCGTCCGCTGGGCGCAACAATTTGTCACGGGGTGCCGCTCCACATTCAGGCAGCCCCGTGGGGAAAAGCCGACCCCGCGTCCAAACGGGGTCAGCGGCAGAAAGTGTCGGGCGCAGACGCAGCTGAGGCGCTCACCCTTCACAATCCGTTAATGATCCTTCCGCAGGTTCACCTACGGAAACCTTGTTACGACTTTTACTTCCTCTAAATGATCAAGTTTGGTCATCTTTCCAACAGACCGGCGCAACCGAAAGGCCGCGCCGGACATCGGTCCGAAGACCTCACTAAATCATTCAATCGGTAGTAGCGACGGGCGGTGTGTACAAAGGGCAGGGACGTAATCAACGCGAGCTTATGACTCGCGCTTACTGGGAATTCCTCGTTCAAGGGGAACAATTGCAAGCCCCTATCCCAATCACGAAAGAAGTTCCACGGGTTACCCAGTCTTTTCAGACAGGGATAAAGACACGCTGCTTCCTTCAGTGTAGCGCGCGTGCGGCCCCGGACATCTAAGGGCATCACAGACCTGTTATTGCTCTGTTTCGTGCGGCTAGGAGCCGCTTGTCCCTCTAAGAAGGTTGTAAGGTGCTGGGAACCCCGCACCTATTTAATAGGCTAGAGTCTCGTTCGTTATCGGAATTAACCAGACAAATCGCTCCACCAACTAAGAACGGCCATGCACCACCATCCACCGAATCAAGAAAGAGCTCTCAATCTGTCAATCCTCCCAGTGTCCGGGCCGGGTAAGTTTTCCCGTGTTGAGTCAAATTAAGCCGCAGGCTCCACTCCTGGTGGTGCCCTTCCGTCAATTCCTTTAAGTTTCAGCTTTGCAACCATACTTCCCCCGGAACCCAAATACTTTGGTTTCCCGGAAGCTGCCCGCCGAGTCATTTGAGTAACTCAGGCGGATCGCTGGTTGGCATCGTTTATGGTCAGAACTAGGGCGGTATCTGATCGCCTTCGAACCTCTGACTTTCGTTCTTGATCAATGAAAACATTCTTGGCAAATGCTTTCGCAGTAGTTCGTCTTGCGACGGTCCAAGAATTTCACCTCTAGCGCCGCAATACGAATGCCCCCGTCCGTCCCTCTTAATCATTACCTCGTATTCCAAAAACCAACAGAACAGAAACGAGGTCTTGTTCTATTATTCCATGCAAGTTTATTCAGGCGACTCGCCTGCGTTGAGCACTCTAATTTTTTCAAAGTAAAAGCACCGGCCATCTCGAGGCACACAATGAAGTGCACCAAGAAAGAACCGGCATGATGTTCAGTCCGAGCCGTCGCATCGGGTAGATGCACTACTCGTCTGGAACTGAGATCCAACTACGAGCTTTTTAACCGCAGCAGCTTTAGTATACGCTATTGGAGCTGGAATTACCGCGGCTGCTGGCACCAGACTTGCCCTCCAATTGATCCTCGTTAAAGGATTTAGAGTGTACTCATTTCAATTACGGGGCCTCAAAAGAGTCCCGTATTGTTATTTTTCGTCACTACCTCCCCGTGCCGGGAGTGGGTAATTTGCGCGCCTGCTGCCTTCCTTGGATGTGGTAGCCGTTTCTCAGGCTCCCTCTCCGGAATCGAACCCTGATTCTCCGTTACCCGTAACAACCATGGTAAGCAAGTAACCTACCATCGAAAGTTGATAAGGCAGACACTTGAAAGAAACGTCGCCGGCTCGTGGCCATGCGATCAGCACAAAGTTATCCAGAGTCACCACACAATACGGGCCGAAACCCGATCGATCTTGGTCTAATAAAAGCACCCGTTACCCAAAGGGCTCCAGGCTCACTGCATGTATTAGCTCTAGAATTGCCACAGTTATCCAAGTAGGAAGAAACGATCTAAGGAACCATAACTGATTTAATGAGCCATTCGCGGTTTCGCCTTATTTCGGCATGTACTTAGACATGCATGGCTTAATCTTTGAGACAAGCATATGATTACTGGCAGGATCAACCAGGTAATCGTTCGACTGCGCGTCCGTCCTCGCCCTCGGCGGGCCGGACGCAGTCTGTGTGCGGCGGAGGCCACCTTCAGGCGCCCCAACACGCTTATTTTGCACTCCGAGATGACGGCGTTCGAGCTCGCTACGGCACAACCTTCCCGAAAGACGAGTGGGAGCCGTGCGGCAAGAAGCACGTTCATGCTCGCTCTTTTTCGTTGCATCGACTCGGTCGCGCCGTGCGGGTTGCCCAAGCCCGCTGCACTGTCGGTGGACCGGCCGGAACTAGCAACGGAGCCGAGACTGCAAAGCCGCCAGACGACGGGTCACGCCCGCGTCTTCGGCGCTTTCGCATCTGAATCGCCCGAGGACGACACGGAACACACCTCGATATCGTGGTAAAACGGCACCGTCCGACAACCAGCCCCTAACGCATCAAGCGGATGAGGCTGCAGACGACTGCCGTGGATTCCCCTGGAGCAGACCCGAGGACACGCTTGACGAGGCCGAAGCCCGCCGCATATCAGACACCCGGTCGCTTTCGCGTACGCCGCTCACGAGAACCCCCACATAATAGCAAGCGATAAGTACCCAGACCTCCTTGGGCCCTAATACGAGCGTACTCGAGAAAATTTCACCGCGGGTGTGCCCCGAAACGTGTGGCATGTTGAGCGTGCCACAAGTCTACGTCGCTCTCAAACCCGCCGAGGTCGTAGAATTTGCGACCCTACTCACGAAATTCCCACCGAGGATACGGCCGCAAACGTACCGCACCTTGGGTAGGCCACGAGTTTGTGCAACACTACGCTGACGGCACAGCACCGAGGTCGTGCGCGCACGCACGGGAAAATTCCGCCGCGGTTTCTGCCGAAAACGTGAGGCACCACGACTCTCCGCAAGTTCGCGTCGACTGCGAAAGACCGAAGTCGTGAACGACGTGTCCGCTACTCGCCGCCGACACGCTGGACACCAAACGTACAACGACTCGACGGCGTCGTAGAGGCCCACGACGCGGTTTTCCTTAACGACGTCTCGGCGTGGCACCGACAGGTTAGAACGGCCGACCAACGTTCCCTGTCCGCCGTTCGGCTCAGTCGAAGGGCTCGGCGACTTCGGCAACGCTGCGAAGCCGCACGGTGACGCACGCCATGTCCCCATTTTTTTTTTTCTTTCTGCGTCTGCCGGGGTGCCCCTATAATAGCAGCGATAAGCACCCAGACCGCCGTGGGTCGCTCGCCCCGGCTGACGTGGTTTTTCGTACTCCTGCGGCGGTCGCCGTCAAGCACGTCCAAATACGCTACTTTCGTGGGCGCATTCACGCTCTTTCGCTTCGCCGGAGTGCCAGCACTCACTCTGCCAAAAACGGCGAACATCCGAGCGGCGGTTCCCACTTTTGCGTCGGCGTCGCAAACCCCGCCCCGGCAGACGAGGTTTGCCGTACTCGTGCGACGGTGGCCGGCGGGCACGTCGAAAGACGCCGATATCGTGCGCGAATTGGCGCACCTTGGCTTCACCGGAGTGCCGCCACTGACTCCTCCAAAAACGGCGAAGATCCGAGCGGCGCTTCCCACTTTCGCATCGGCGTCCCGAACTCCGCCCCGGCTGACGCGGTTTACCGTACTCGTGCGACGGTCGCCGGCGAGCACGTGGAAAGACGCCGATATCGTGCCCGAATCGGCTCCGTTCGGCTTCGCCGGAGTGCCAGCACTGGCTCGGCGAAAGACGACGAACATCCGAGCGACGGTTCTCACTATTGCGTACGCGTCGCAAACCCCGCCCCGGCAGACGCACTTTGCCGTACTCGTGCGACGGTCGCCGGCGAGCACGTAGAAAGACGCCGATATCGTGCCGGAATCGGCCCCGTTTGGCTTCGCCGGAGTGCCAGCACTCACTCGGCCACAAACGGCGAACATCCGAGCGGCGGTTCCCACTTAGCCGTCGGCGTCCCGAACTCCGCCCCGGCAGACGCGGTTGCCGAGCTCGTGCGACTAGCGACCGCGAAGCCGTCTCGCGACGCCGCTTTCGTGCGCGGCTCCCACTGCGACCTGGGTCACCCGAGGTCGACGAGCAAAAAAGAATGTCGAAAAAAATTTTTTTTTTTTTTGCGTCTGCCGGGGTGCCCCTATAATAGCAGCGATAAGCACCCAGACCGCCATGGGTCGCTCGCCCCGGCTGACGTGGTTTTTCGTTTTCCTGCGGTGGTCGTCGTCAAGCACGTCCAAACACGCCACTTTCGTGGGCGCATTCGCGCTCTTTCGCTTCGCCGGAGTGCCAGCACTCACTCTGCCAAAAACGGCGAACATCCGAGCGGCGGTTCCCACTTTTGCGTCGGCGTCGCAAACCCCGCCCCGGCAGACGAGGTTTGCCGTACTCGTGCGACGGTGGCCGGCGGGCACGTCGAAAGACGCCGATATCGTGCGCGAATTGGCGCACCTTGGCTTCACCGGAGTGCCGCCACTGACTCCTCCAAAAACGGCGAAGATCCGAGCGGCGCTTCCCACTTTCGCATCGGCGTCCCGAACTCCGCCCCGGCTGACGCGGTTTACCGTACTCGTGCGACGGTCGCCGGCGAGCACGTGGAAAGACGCCGATATCGTGCCCGAATCGGCTCCGTTCGGCTTCGCCGGATTGCCAGCACTGGCTCGGCGAAAGACGACGAACATCCGAGCGACGGTTCTCACTATTGCGTACGCGTCGCAAACCCCGCCCCGGCAGACGCACTTTGCCGTACTCGTGCGACGGTCGCCGGCGAGCACGTAGAAAGACGCCGATATCGTGCCGGAATCGGCCCCGTTTGGCTTCGCCGGAGTGCCAGCACTCACTCGGCCACAAACGGCGAACATCCGAGCGGCGGTTCCCACTTAGCCGTCGGCGTCCCGAACTCCGCCCCGGCAGACGCGGTTGCCGAGCTCGTGCGACTAGCGACCGCGAAGCCGTCTCGCGACGCCGCTTTCGTGCGCGGCTCCCACTGCGACCTGGGTCACCCGAGGTCGACGAGCAAAAAAGAATGTCGAAAAAAATTTTTTTTTTTTTTTGCGTCTGCCGGGGTGCCCCTATAATAGCAGCGATAAGCACCCAGACCGCCATGGGTCGCTCGCCCCGGCTGACGTGGTTTTTCGTTTTCCTGCGGTGGTCGTCGTCAAGCACGTCCAAACACGCCACTTTCGTGGGCGCATTCGCGCTCTTTCGCTTCGCCGGAGTGCCAGCACTCACTCTGCCAAAAACGGCGAACATCCTAGTGGCGGTTCCCACTTTTGCGTCGGCGTCGCCAACCCCGCCCCGGCATACGCGGTTTGCCGTACTCGTGCGGCGGTGGCCGGCGGGCACGTCGAAAGACACCGATATCGTGCGCGAGTCGATGCTTCTTGGTCTCGCAGGAGGGCCGCCACTCACTCCTGCAAAAACGGCGAAGATCCGAGCGGCGCTTCCCACTTTTTCGTCGGCGTCGCAAACCTCGCCCCGGCAGACGCGCTTTGCCGTACTCGTGCGACGGTCGCCGGCGAGCACGTCGAAATACGCCGATATCGTGCCCGAATCGGCCCCCGTTTCGCTTCGCCGGAGTGCCAGCACTCGCTCGGCCAAAGACGACGAACATCCGAGCGACGGTTCCCACTATTGCGTACGCGTCGCGAACCCCGCCCCGGCAGACGCGGTTTGCCGTACTCGTGCGGCGGTGGCCGGCGGGCACGTCGAAAGACGCCGATATCGTGCACGAATTGGCGCTCCTTGGCTTCACCGGAGTGCCAGCACTCACTCGGCCAAAAACGGCGAACATCCGAGCAGCGGTACCCACTTAGCCGTCGGCATCCCGAACTCCGCGCCGGCTGACGCGGTTGCCGAGCTCGTGCGACTAGCGACCGCGAACGCGTCTCGCGACGCCGCTTTCGTGCGCGGCTCCCATTGCGACCTGGGTTACCCGAGCTCGACCAGCAAAAAAGAAGGTCGAAAATTTTTTTTTTTTTTCTGCGTCTGCCGGGGTGCCCCTATAATAGCAGCGATAAGCACCCAGACCGCCGTGTGTCGCTCGCCCCGGCTGACGTGGTTTTTCGTACTCCTGCAGCGGTCGCCGTCACGCACGTCCAAATACGCCACTTTCGTGGGCGCATTCGCGCTCTTTCGCGTCGCCGGAGTGCCAGCACTCACTCTGCCAAAAACGGCCAACATCCGAGCGGCGGTTCCCACTTTTGCGTCGGCGTCGTAAACCCCGCCCCGGCAGACGCGGTTTGCCCTACTCGTGCGACGGTCGCCGGCGAGCGCGTCGAAAGACGCCGATATCGTGCGCTAATTGGCGCTCCTTGGCTTCTCCGGAGTGCCGCCACTCACTCCTCCAAAAACGGCGAAGATCCGAGCGGCGTTCTCCACTTTCGCATCGGCGTCCCGAACTCCGCCCGGGCTGACGCGGTTTACCGTACTCGTGCGACGGTCGCCGGCGGGCACGTCGAAAGACGCCGATATCGTGCCGTAATCGGCCCCGTTTGGCTTCGCCCGTGTGCCAGCACTCACTCGGCCAAAAACGGCGAACATCCGAGCAGCGTTTCCCACTTTCGCATCGGCGTCCCGAAGCCCGCCCCGGCAGACGCGGTTTGCCCTACTCGAGCGACGGTCGCCGGCGATCACGTCGAAAGGCGCCGAATTCGTGCACGAATCGATGCTTCTTGGTCTCGCAGGAGGGCCGCCACTCACTCCTGCAAAAACGGCGAAGATCCGAGTTGCGCTTCCCACTTTTTCGTCGGCGTCCCGAACTACGCCCCGGCTGACGCGGTTTACCGTACTCGTGCGACGGTCGCCGGCGGGCACTTCAAAATACGCCGATTTCGTGGGCGCATTCACGCTGTTTC
>NW_027465235.1:0-34837 GCF_043290135.1 Rhipicephalus microplus | reverse complement strand
GCACACCATACGAGTACACCACACATAATGCACTTATTTACACGTTTCTACAAGCTACCATATAGAGTTGCATTTATGCACATGAACTAAATGAAAAGGGTGGCCTTTGCTAAGGAATGGGGACAATTCCTTCATTTATTTCTACTTCTTTAAAAAATAAATATTTTTTAATTCCCATGATACGGACTTGATAGATGAACTCTACTAAATAAGTGTATTATTGGCCACACACTGATATTCAGTTACACTTATTTCGGAGGAAGGAAATCAATGGAAGTAAATTAATGGAAGCTATGGCATCATATGGCTGAAGTCCTCTACTAGTCCTCTACTACGACATGCCTTATAATCAGATCTTCCTTTTGGTATGCAATACCAAAAAATTTAAATTTCACCAGAAAAGTTATAATTTTCAGTTTAACTTGGCCCGCTCAAATCGGGAAGCACCACTATGTGAAACGACAGGCCACAGAGCCATCAAATTCTAGAGTAATTTGCAACTCAAGCTACAGATTCTCGGAGCCTTTCCCAGTGTCCAAACAATCTTAAATAAACTTTTTTTGGTGTTGTCATTCCAATCATGTTCAAATATTTTAGATCCTTTTGTTAATTGGCAGTCACAGGTAAGTGCATGCAATGTAATACAGAAAAAAAAATGTGGCCACAGTTCTCCCTAATGAGATAATTCCCTTTCTTCAAGATAGGTTGTGTATGCTCTTGTTGTCCCTACCAATTCCTCATGATTACATGTAAAATATTCAGCAGCAGATCCTGAAATTGCTCTTACACAAGTCACACATGCATATTTTGTATGCTTTCATTATACTTGTCTGAATCGTTTGACACATGTAATTTGGTCCAGCACAACCTGGTATGTCACTGCAAAACAAGTATAAAAAACATGGCAATACATTTTCTACAATGGCATGGCAATATATAGGGCCATACTAGCGCTTGTGTAGTCTCACATTGGTAAGGCATTTGACATTTCAAAGCTGGCCTGATGTTTTTGATGCCACATGAGCCATTCAACATACTGCTACAACACTGTAGGCTCCACAAAGAGCTACTGGAAGCACAGAATATTGTGCAGAAACCATCAACAAGGACTGCAAAGCTAAATGCTTTGAGAAAGCTATTCATCTACTAAAGAAATAATGCACTTAGAAGCATATATTTGCTACAGTGAAGGCATCGGATAATGCTCGCCGTTTCATATTTTATTTCAATAAAGAACGTCACTTATGCATACTATTGAGACCAAAATGATGTCTTATAGCATATGGAGGTATCGTAGGCAACACTCGTAGGCTACACACACGCCAGCAAAATAACCAATGGACTTGTTTCACATCAAGCTTGTCAAAGAACAGTTTATTGCATACCCACAAAAAATTTCAATAATGAATAGTCTTAAGCTCCCATTGTATCCTCCTCATTGCCACTGGAGCCACGCCGCGGTGGTCTAGTGGCTAAGGTACTTGGCTGCTGACCCGCAGGTTGCGGGATCGAATCCCGGCTGCCGCGGCTGCATTTCTGATGGAGGCGGAAATGTTGTAGGCCCGTGTGCTCAGATTTGGGTGCACGTTAAAGAACTCCAGGTGGTCGAAATTTCCGGAGCCCTCCACTACGGCGTCTCTCATAATCATATGGTGGTTTTGGGACGTTAAACTCCACATTTCAATCAATCAATCAATCGTCACTGGAGATAATCATATTTCTCGTACAATAGAGGACTAATGGCAGAAAAATCTATGCACATGTGTGTGAGGAGCCCCCCCTTTTCTTTGTAATGTTGGAATTTGTGAAACAAAGGTTTCCAACACTCTGAACATTAATTTAAGTGGTAAACAACCACAGGACATCACTTTGCAAAAATATCACAGAAAAACAGATGCCCTACTAAATGATAGCATTTCCAGGATACTTGTCAGATATGCAACATTACTTCTTTCACGTTGACACCAACAAGGGAAATGCAAGAACTTCGGTAGGTACCTTGGTGAAGGGCTCGTCTTCTGCAGCGAAGCACTACAATAGCCCGCCTATCATTCCAAAACAGTAGGGCAACCCTGTTACTCTAGATGGCAACATTTACATCAGAACTGTGCCTGTGAACACTGCAGCAACGAAAAAAATCTACATGTTCATTGTGACTGTCCAGAATGCACTACCAAGAAACGATTTCATAGTCAGGCCTTCAAGAAGTTAGAGGACCAGCCTCTATCAGAGGAAACACTATTACACCATCGTCCAGACCTAAAATCGCAGAAGAAGTCAACTATGAACGCCTTAAAGAGCTCATAGGCTTTGTGTAATCTACTCGCCTATTAAACTAATTTATGTGAAACTCGCTCATGTGCGTGTTATGTGTGCAGCTGCAAGCTTTTTCTTTCTTTTTTGTATTTTTCTCCTCTGTCCCTTTCAAACCACTATTCTTGGGCAGCCCCAGTGCAGAGTAGCATACTACATACTACCTTCTGGTTAACCTCCCTGCCTTCCGCTTCATTTATCATCTCTATTTTTCTTCTAACCATATTGGGATACTCCAGTTAACAAAAAATACTGACAGTCCAATCACAAGTAAGGTGCTTTCAAGAAGCTTAGAATCTCACCCATAAACTTAGTCAAGAAACAATGCTTTAAAACTAAAATGGGTAGCTCATTCGTTTAACGAGTACGATGACGAAACGACTTTCTCTGTTATAATGTAAATGTAATATGAGGTGCTTACACCCAGAATCCGCAAAATCATTACACCATCATAAAGTTTTTCATTCGTTGTGATTTCTCCTATGAATCCATAACCTTTTGCGTATATCTGTGAGGTAGTCATTTGTCTATTGTATAAAAAACAAACTATGTCTTCCTTATCATGTAAATAAATAATGAACCTGCAAAAAAAGTAACAGCATCTTTAGAATTAGGACAAGGATGCTAATTCTTATCAAATTTGGGAAAAACAGGTAAGGGGAGTTTCTAAGTTTATTTATTTCACATTTCCTTTTTGCAGGAAAAAAAAAGCAAGGGCAAGGAACAAAAAGCTGCAAAACAGCAGCTTAACGAGGTTCTTGCCCCCTTGGTTTGGTGACAAAATATACACAATAAAAATAGAGGGGAAAAATACATATTCACATGTTTTTATGCCCACATATCCATATATAAATACACCATCTGAACACTTTCCCATTTATACCCCATGTGCCCCTTTGGGAGGCTAGAGCCTAGGACGCAACTTGTGCTCAAGGCATCCTGGGATAAGAAAGTCTAACCTGGGGTGCAATTGCAGAACAATTCTATTCCTTTGTGCTATGGGTTTCGCCGCCACTAGCCATCTACGATTGGTTGAAGCGCGCGCGAGGTGCACTTAGACCATTCACAGACGGCTAATGCTGGCGAAAAGCATTGAATGAAGGAATAGAATCTTTTCCTCCCAAGCTCTCTTCTCACAGATGTATTTATTCTTTCTTCTCATCAGTGTTTGCCATTACCACATTGTTGAAGAGCCAGGTTTGTTGCTTCCTTTGCCAGCTCAGGAAGGTTGCAAGCAGGGTACGATGTCACGAAGGGCAAGGTTCATTCAAAAGCATGATTTGTGAAAGAGAACATATTCAAAAAATTTGATTTAAAATCATTGATATTGAAGAATCACTGGACTTCCCCTTAAGAAGTAAAAAACAGGGATATAGTATCTCAAGTGGGCATAGCTTTAACATCTGCTGTAATAAGTAGGAACTAAATTAGTGAAAGCTAATTATTCACCTATGCATTACATTTTTTCTGCAAGTTTTACCCACTGAGCGATTCACTAATGGCCTACCTGGCACAAGCAATTAAAGAAATCTTCCTATCAGCAGTCAGTTGAGCTAACACACCAAAAGCTGTCATTAATTCTCATTCTCGGTGGTTGTCAATAATTTTGGCAAATGTAGCGACAAACATATACTGAAAGAAGCATGCAAGAAATGACCTTTCTAACAATTACAAGAGCTGCCAAACACATCAAGTGTAGCACTCCTCGCCAGCACAAAAGTCCTCAGTAGTATACTTCTGCTTCAAGAGGACCAAGGCATGTATGACACAGACACGTAAATCTTTTGTACAATGCCTTTAATAAAACTGGTATGATACATTACAGCTACTTTTTATCTCTATACCCTCTTCTATATACAGAGAATACAAAACAAGAAAACAAAGAATTTTATATGAAGTGTTAGACATGAGCTCGAGCATGAAATTCAGTTGGCTGATACCAAGTGTGTCGAGTTCCTGCACCACCACCACCATACTGCTTGATGGAGCTTTAGTTTCAAGGCGTTCAGGGCCGGTCTTTCTTTTTTCTTCTCCTTTATTTGGTTCCCACAACTATGACCACATGAAGCATGTTGAAGCAACAACATGGCTTTTGCTAATTCACCGCACAAGTGTGCTGCGATTTTGTAATCAGTCTTGGCACATGAAGAGGGGAAAAAATGTTGTGAAGAGTTGTTGCATTATTTAAGAAATCCATTTCGGAGGTGCTTAATACCGGCCGATTTACAAGTGCGAGAGGAGCGCACCCTGTCTTTTCATGTCAGTCGATGATGTCAAAATGTGGCCTGAAATGTGTCATCCGCACCATTTAGAAGCACAGCAACAACAAGATGTAGTCTAGAATGAGCACCAAGGACACAGACATGTGGTGGCAGTTGCAAGTGTAAAGGAGATGACAGAGAAGGAGAGGAAAGTTCAAAAAAAGCATCAAATGTCAACATTCCATATTGTGATCTATGCTGTTAGGAAAGAATGGTGGCCGTTACAAATGATGCAAAACTTCGCCTACGAAGGGAACTCGAACACAGCTGAAACGGCAGAAGTATCACGCCAAAAGAGACAGCAGTGGACAAACATGTGGTGGATCACTTTTTTTTTTTTTTTCATCACAACATTCAAGTGCACCTAAAAGGGGAATGTTTCAAACATGAGGGAACAGTCCACATTGTTATAGTGCCAAAACAAGTACAGCTTTGAAAACTGAAGCACTAGAACAACATTACGAAGCGTTAGTCCCGTAAGATTGCAGCGAGTAATAGAAAAAAAAAAGAGCTCCACGTTCAATGAATGCGAAATGCAACCTCAACCACATCCAAAAAAAAAAGGGTAGTCACTAAGTGCAACCACATAAAATGAAGACTTGCAAGTGCCAGAGAGCATCACGCAGGAGGTACAATTGTTTTTCACTGCCCGCAGTGTTGTACAGGATCGTGTGATGTCAGGTGCATTTCCCTCCGGTTTTAAAAGGAAGATTTGACCAATTTCACTTTTGAAGCACTTTTTCGAGGTCACTATCCTTACAGGTTAAGGTAAGATGAAAAGAAACGATAGATTCTTGGTGTCACGCTGCTCACTAAAGTGGTAACATGTAACAAAAAGGTTGCTTCTTAAATGAAAAGGTCACGCACTCTAGTTATTGCGCTCAAAAATTTAATAATAAAACTGAACTATGCCAAGCACGAAACTCTCGTTTCAAGCATTGTGCGTGCCAAAGGGCCCACGCTACAGCTCAGCAGATAAATTAATTAAAAGGGGAGAATGGAGACTCCCAGCGTTTAATGATGAATAAATAGTCACACTGTGAGGTATAAAACGCCTGGAGATAGGAGTGAAAATAGAACAACGAGTGCCGAGAAACCTGGCAGAAAGATGTGAGAAGGTCGGGGCATAGCTAGAGAAATAACCCCCTCACAGAAATGGAGATAAAAACCACTCATGGATAGAGCTTACAAGTTCATTGTTGGTTTGATCAACCCCAAAACATCATCAAACAACAATAGCGTACACTAGTGCTTGCACAGCACGCAAAAGAATAACAATTTTATTACCGAGCTAGTGGTAGAATTTAGCTATCAGACTATGAAATTGCTTGTGTACTTTGTCATGCAAATCAGTAACAAGTCATTCAATAGAAAGAATAAAGAAAAGGTATAACCCCGTAACACTGGCATAGGGAAGAGTACAACTGGTGTCCTTTCGTCACTTAAGCAGTTCATGTTGCTAACTTGTCTTTGGCCTGCTTTCCAATTCCAATTCTTGGACAGCATCATAGACAGTCTACGCAGACAGCTTAGAAGACAGCACCGAGCCCATTCTGTCCAAGAAATGGAACACGTCTGGACGGCTTCTACTTGACAAGGCGCCACCTCGTGCCGAGAAGAGAAAGCTAAGAGAAATGTAACTGTTGTATGTTCTGGCCGATTTTGTGTTGAAATCTAAAAAAAAAACATTAACATTACTCCCATGGAGTGTCTAGAGAAGTGTCTGCTTGTGTGCAGACAGCCATTCCAGGGAGATCCAATCGATCTGAGCAATTCGCTGAGCCGTCATCCTGTTTGGAGAGCAAAGTAACCTGCATCATATTTGTTTACGATGGGGTCTTCTCGGGGCTGTCTATTTTGCCGGCTAAGTGAGAATTTGAATGGAACTTAAGATGGTCGCCGTCTATTTAGCTGTCTATTTAGCTGTCTACAATGAGTATTGGAACACACCCTCTGTGGACTAAAGTTCTAATCAGCATTTCATGGCAACAGCTAAAAAATTTAAAAAAACTTAAACAATGGCGTAATCTATGCAATTAGATGAACAAGCAGAGTGCAGTAACGCTTATGAAAATCTGATGAGAATGTTTTGCGATGACTGAGAATGATCAAAAATAGAAGGGGTAACATGAGGGAAAATAGCCAAGTAATAAGATTAAAAGCAAGAGGAAAAATCTGGTGGTATTCTAGAGTTCTATCCATTTCTTAATTTTGAATGTGATAGAATACCGAATCCTTTAGCCTTTCCATTCCTGTCTGCCAACAACACTTTGCCTCGGAAAACTGCAAAGTGTAGGACAGGACAGGATCATCCACACGGGCAGCTCCCGTCTACAACGCCAGGCTGCGACGCTGCCGGGAGAGCATGAAACACAGCTGCTGAGCACATCACGAGGACAACACAAGGATAAAAAGTCTGAATAAGGAGAATTTCATTAAAATGAAAGATAGGTGCCAACACAACTGGTGAAACGGCCTGCCAAATGTATTCAGTTCATGAATTGCACGCTCCTGTTGCACCGAATGTTAGCACACCTGGCACTGGAGCAATGCTGAGACCTAACTTGTGTGAATGCTAGACGACCAACCAGCCGTATGTCTGTTTCAGCAAGCAGCTAAAACAGCCAATTGCAATGCCAATAACGCATGAATAAAAATGAGAGAGCTGAATTTATGTTGGGCAAATGGCCTGCATTTAGTAATGGCATAGCATTGACCTATACAGACCTTGCCTATACCAGCATTCCGGTAGCACAAATGACAGGTGTGCTAGGTCGCTGAAAATTTTATTGAAAATTGTAGTTGCATCGTCATGCCTAATACATCACGTGGGGTCAAATAAACAATGGCCCTTATTACTATGCAAATAGTTATATGTCTATAGAAGGCACTATAAGTTATCAATGGTGCAGTAACACTCAGAACGTCTCTGCAACATGAAATAAAAACTAACAGATTACTGCGTGCAAGCAGATGTTCCAGCGAGACTATGTAATACCAACAACAAATTACCCACTGTTAAAGTGCTCAGGCTGCAGCAAAAGAATAGCCAAGTCAGGTTTACAAGCACACACTGCTCGCCCTCGTTCACACAACCAATCGGCTTGTCACGTGTGTATGAGACGACCTAAAAGCTGCCTTGCAGTGCAAATACGCGCCTCTCGAGTTCTTAATGAAGGTGCAACAGCAAAACAGAAACAGGGGGGGAGGACGGAACGAATGCAAAACACGCAGTGTTTCAGTTGCACACGATGAAATGATGAAGGGTGTAGGAGTTGCACTGGGAGAAGGAGGAACAGACTGCTCGGGGTATGACAACCTGGGGGCCTTCCCTCTTTCTCCCAACTGGAAGCAGACGCTTGTCGGTGCACTGGCAGTCTCATCTGCGCTTGGACCGCCTCCGTTTTTTCTTCTTGGCTAGCGCTGGGCCTGGCCCTTGATCAGACGTGGGAGAAGGAAGGTCTCCTTCATCACCACCAGCCTCATCCTCGCAGTTCCCTGCAAAGAATGCAGCAATGACACGTCTGAATAGCGTCGTCTGCCATGCATCAGAACGACAATCGAAGAAAATATATAAGATGACAGGACCACGCACGCCAAAAAGCGGTTGCATGTGTTTAAGAAATAAACAATGAAGACCCCGCAATGCTGTCCTGTTCAAAAGTCCTGCCCATTTCCTATGATAAGGCGCACTCTTCCATTTGAAAGTCGAGTGCAGCCTCGCGCGATGAGCTTGACCTGACACCACATTGACACAGCATATCCCCCTCACACATAAGGCAGCTCCAGAACACAATTGCTTTTTAAAGTTGTTTCTTGCTACCAAATGGTACATTACAAACGGTAAAGAATGTATGCGTTTAGGTGTCACTATTAGATTCCAGAGCCAGCATCCACACATGAATGCATGAATGGTGTTCTTCCTATGACGGGAGGTGTTGGAAATGCCACCCACCACTCGGCTTCGCCGCTCTGGTTCACCTCCCTCTGCTTTGACTGAGCCCTTTGAAGCGCACTCCGAAGGAACCAATAGAGAGTTTTAGTTCAGCGCACGCAAGGCGGTACGTGGATGACTGGCGCGCTACGTACATTACAGCTGAGGCTGCTTCTTACAGTATTAGTTTAGCGTACGCGACAACATGGACTGCGCCTAAACGTCGACATCTTCACCTAGTCACTAAGCAATAAACTACAATAGCCAACTATAGCTGACACGAGTCAAGACATGAAACAAGCCAAAATTTCGCGAGCAGCTCTGCCGACTGAGGACATTCCGGGCGTTGATAAACATCCCTGTCAACTCCTGTATTTTTACAACAACTGTCCATTGTGCAGGGTCCGCGAACAAATTTAAGCTTCTCACGTAAGCAAGGAGCTCCAAATCGATAGCAAAATGCACGCGGGATTCACTCGCAGCCACACTGCTACTTGTCCACACTGCTACGTGTTGGTCACGGCCATCTTTTTTTTTTTTTTTTTTTTGCGCTCTCACCAGGGGGAGCTATCGCGAAAGCCAGTGGTAAGGTACCCAACGACTGTAGCGCGCACAACGCAAGTGCTGAGATCTAGTGCACGCATCCCTCGCGTGCGCAAATGCACGCATCTCACTTACATACAGCGCATGCGCAGCCGTGCTCCCTCGCAGACGATGTGTGTGCTATGCCGTTGGGTGCGCTAAACTAAAGCTCTCTAATAAGTGGCAACCAACAACACAAAAGGCAACCAGGCTATGCACAAAAAAGTCTGTGGCTCTGTGCCTGAGAGATCACCAATTCCAGTGTGAATGCCTGAACACAGAGCCCCTAATTGCGTTTTCTATGTGCAAATCTGGGAGTCAAGGCATATGCATGGCAGGTGAAAGATGTGCGTCATGCCTACCAAAAATTTAAGACCAGGAATTGAATGAGGATGTGCGTTGAAAGCCAAGTCCTTGAAAATATGAAATTCCTAAACTTAACATCCCCCCACTTTACCTCCTTCTCTTGAAATATATACCCTTACCTGTTGCGGTGCACTAGTGATTTTTTCGTGCTAAAGTGCAGACCCAAAAGTCTTGGGATCAAATTCCAACTGCGGTGGTCACACTTCCGATGGAGGCGAAAATGCTGACAGCCTGTTTAATTAAATTTAGGTGCACTTTAGAGACCTCCAGGGGGTCGAAATTTCCGGAGCCCTCCACAACAGCGTCCCTTGTAATACTATGAATATTTTGCGACGTAAAACCTTCCAAATTATTAGGCTTGTACGAAGAGTGAATATTAGGTTCAAAGCAAATTCGAAGCCAATAGCTATTTCGGTAGAAGAACTTCAAATCGAATTTGAATAGTATGTATCACAGAATACAAAGAAAAATGGCCATATTTGTCCAGACTCTACAAACTATATATATATATATATATATATATATATATATATATATATATATATATATATATTGATAGTTCGCATTGAGCATTGAGCCCGCGACGCGTTTATTAAAAAACGAACACAGGTCAAGCGCTCAGCGATCCGAATCAGAGCTATCACGAGCACGAACCACGGTCCTCTTCGTCGTCTTTTGCAGGCACTGCTAATTGCACCCTATCCATTCTACAAATCGCTCTCCCGCGGAAAAGGAGCCATCCTGGCGACCTAAGGCGCAGGTACAACTGGTGGGTCATAGTGCGGCTTCAGTCGGTCGACGTGAACAGTCTGACGGCCGCGACGGCGGCGGTCTGTGGATGACTGTACGGGCTCGACAATATAGTTTACCGGGGATGCTTGACACAGGATGCGATAGGGGCCTTCATACTTAGGTAGCAGCTTTGAAGAAAGGCCTGGAGCTGAGGAGGCAACGCGAAGCCACACCAATGTTCCAGGCGAATATGACTGGGGATGCAGGCTGGCGTCATGGCGGTCCTTTTGGTGTGCTTGGTCTTGTGTAGTTAACGAACGTGCTAGCTGCCTACATTCTTCCGCATAGGTGGCGACTTTTGAGAGAGTTGCAGACTCTGAAGTATCCGGGCGATACAACGAAATGGTATCCATAAATGAGGAGGGTTCACGGCCATATAGACGGCCATATAGAAGAAAGAAGGAAGAAAATCCAGTCGTGGACTGAGTGGCGCTGTTGTACGCATAGGTGACAAATGGTAGTATGCGGTCCCAGTTGGTGTGGTCAGCAGATACATACATGGACAGCATGTCTCCTAATGTGCGATTAAAGCGTTCAGTCATGCCATTAGTTTGGAGATGGTACGCACTGGTCGTTCGATGAACAACATTGCATTCACGCAGGAGGTCTTGTACGGCTTCTGAGAGGAACGTGCGTCCGCGGTCGCTGAGTAACTCGCGAGGAGCGCCGTGGCGAAGAACAAGTTTGTGAAGAATTAATAAGCCGACTTCACGTGATGTAGCCTCTGGCAGCGCGGCAGTTTCAGCATACCATGTCAAATGATCAATAGCGACAACCACCCAGCGATTCCCGTCAGGTGTGTATGGAAGTTGGCCGTCTTAAGTCAATTGCGATGTGATCGAAAGGTCGGGATGGGCGGGGCAACTGCTGAAGCGGTCCAGTCTCTTCCGGCCTTGACAACTCTTCCGGCCTTGACATTTTGAGCATGAATGCACGTATTGGCAGACAAATCGGTACATTCTACGCCAGTAGTACCGCAGCCGGAGGCGTGCATACGTCTTTATTACACCAGCGTGGCCGCATTGGGGGTCCGCATGGAACGAGGCGCAAATATCAGCACGTAGATGACGAGGAATCACCAACAACCACTTGCGACCTTCACTGAGGTAATTGCGGCAGTAAAGTAGCCCATCGCGCATGGTGAAATGGCGAGCTGTGCGCCGCAGCGAGTGACTGGCGGTACTCAGTGATGGCTTCGATAGGAACTCCATTAAAGACACTATCCAAGGGTCTTGATGCTGCTCGGATGGCATGTCAGCATGTGTGAGGGAAGCAGAATTGTAGGTAGAAACAGGCGCATTTGCACAGTCATGGGGAAGCGGAGATCGAGAGAGAGCGTCGGTGTCTGGATGTCTGCACCCTGACTTGTAGACGACGCGGATGTCGTAGTGTTGGAGTCGTAATGCCCAACGGGCTAGGCAACCAGATGGGTCTTTTAGAGACGACAACCAGCAGAGGGCGTGATGGTCAGTCACGATATCGAATGTCCGATCATATATGTAAGGTCTAAATTTAGCGATTGCCCAAACGATGGCTAGACATTCTTTCTCCGTGACCGAATAATTTTCTTCAGCTCTGGTCAGAGTGCGACTCGCGTAAGAAACGATGTACTCATCGAAGCCAGACTTTCGCTGCGCAAGGATAGCGCCAAGGCCGACTCCACTAGCGTCCGTGTGGATTTCGGTAGGGGCGCCTGGGTCAAAGTGACGGAGAATCGGCGGCGATGTCAGAAGATGACGTAATTTCGCAAATGCGTCGTCACAGATTGACGACCATGTCGAGATACCTTGGCTGTCATCAAGTAGACGTGTTAAGATGCAAAATTACAAATAAATCGTCGTAAATACGAGCATAGCCTTATAAAGCTCCTGAGTTCTTTAAGTGTTGACGGCGCGGAGCTTGTCTGGGTCTGGTAGACGCCATCCTTGCTGACAACGTGCCCTAAGATTGCGAGCTTCCGTGCTGCGAAGTGACATTTCTTCAAATTTAGTTGTAGCCCATCCTGTGTGAGGCATTCCAGGACACTTGCGAGGCGCTGGAGATGGGTATCGAAGTCTTTTGAAAAAACCACGACGTCGTCCAGATAGCAAAGGCACGTATGCCACTTCAGACCTCGAAGTATGTTGTCCATAATATGCTCGAATGTGGCCGGGGCATTGCAAAGGCCGAACGGCATCACGAACTCGTACAAGCCGTCAGGAGTTAAGAACACAGTTTTGGGGCGGTCGGCTTCATCCATGGGTACCTGCCAGTACCCCGACCGAAGATCCAGTGATGAGAAGAACTCGGCTCCTTGCAAACAGTCGAGCGCGTCATCAATTCTGGGGAGCAGATAGACATCTTTGCGCGTGATCTTGTTAAGGCGCCTATAATCAACACAGAAGCGGATGCTACTGTCCTTTTTCACGAGCAAGACCGGGGATGCCCAGGGACTGTGGGACAGCTGTATGACTCCGCGACTAAGCATGTCAGTCACCTGGTCTTCAATAACCCGATGTTCAGCTTGAGAGACGTGGTATGGACGCTGGCGCAGGGGTGCATGGCTGCTGGTGTCTATATGATGAGTGATCGAAGTTGTTCTGCCCACACTGGGTTGCTTGTAATCGAAAGACATCCGAAAGCGGCCGAGAAGCTTCAAGAGTTGCGTCCACTGAATGCTGAGAAGGTCCGAAACAATGGATGGAAGGAAGGCATCTAGGGTAGATGTGTTGGCCGTGGTATCGAGATTAACGCTCGCGACATGGAGGCTTGCTGTGCGACCAGGTAGTGAGTTAGGGCAGACTGAATCAATGTCCTCAAGTTGCCCTATACATTCTCCGCGGAACAAAGTGGTTGGGACCGAAAGCAGGTTCGTGACATAAATGGTTGGGGAGGAGTTTTCGATCATGATAAGAGCAAATGGGAGAAAAAAGTGCTTACGGGAAGTGAATTTTGCTGACGGCGTAAACAAGGCGGTAGAGAAAGCATAGTCGCAGGAGATTGGCACAATAGCAGACGACATAGGTAAGATGTCCGTGCCCTCGGCGATGACGACACGAGAAAAAGATGTCTTGGCAGGAGCGATGTCCGAGATTGCTAATAATTCAAGCTCGGCACGGGCACAATCGACAACGGCGTGATGCATGGAAAGAAAGAAAGTCCCAGCCCAATGTAAGGTCATGCGAGCAGTGCGGAAAGACGACGAATTCAACTACATACAAAACGTCCTGAATGAGTATACGAGTTGTGCAAGTGACGGAAGGTTGTATGTGATGTGCGGTTGCCGTAAGGAGAGAAACACCAGAAAGCGGAGTCGTAATCTTTTTCAACTTGCGGCACATTGCTTCGCTCAACACGGACACAGCAGCTCCAGTATCGACTAGGGCGGACACAGCAACACCTTCAATGAAGATTGGGATTTCGTTTGCAGGTTCGGAACGAGGCCTTGTAGATTTCGACTGTGGCGCAGTTCTTGCCTCGGGAACTACGGTGGTCAGTTTTCCATGTGGATGGGCGCGGTGCGTGGAAGCATTGGCGATAGCGAGCGCCAGCATGGGGAGGGTGATCGAGACGAGTGGGAGGTGCGGAGGTTCAACGGTGAGGTGTTTGAAGGAGCGTGGGAGGGCATTGGCTGTTGCGGCTCTGTATGGTCGCAGCTGTAATTGGCTTCAACGGCAGTTGGACGAGAAACGTGGCGGCGGCAGAATTGCTCAACATGCCCGGGTAGACCACAGTAATAGCATATTGGTCGGTTGTCCAGTGTGGGCCAAGGATTATTGGAAAGGGTGGCAGGACGTCGATAAAGCGGAACTTGCACGCTTGGCGGCGCCCGCGGTGCGTAGAAGACATGAGGGCGTTGAGGAGGGCCGGTGCTGTATGGCACTGCATGTGAAGGCCTCCTCGCGACGTCGGCATAGGTCAACGGTGCTGATACAGGCGGTGGCTGGTGCGTAGGCGGAAGAGCTTCGGATACTTGCTCCTCAATGGTTTGGCACAGTGACGAGGGGAGTCCATGACTATTACTAGGGAGAAAAGGAGCAATAGACAATTGGCGGGCAACCTCCTCGCGGATGAACTGTTGTATTTGGTGCGTCAATACTACCGGATCCGACGAGATCGCGCCAACGGTCAGTGCAGACGTGCTGGTCGTGTAGAAACTGTGACGTCACGTGGAAATGCTCTGCTTTCGCAACTCATCGTAGCTCTGGCAGTGCTGAATGATGTCTGTGACGGTTCGAGAAGTTTTCGCCACAAGCATGTGGAACGCGTCGTCCTCAATGCCCTTCATGATATGCTTGACTTTGTCGGCTTCGGACATGGCCGGATTGAAGCGCCGGCAGAGGCCTACGACGTCCTCAATGTAAGACGTGAAACTTTCTCCTGCCAACTGGGCACGATCACGCAATCGCTGCTCCGTGCGGAGCTTGCGCACTGCCGGTCGGCCGAATACGTCGGCGAAGGTCGTTTTGAAAGAGGCCCAGGTGGTAATCTCAGCCTCATGGTTGTTCAACCAAAGCTCTGCGACACCCCTCAGGTAGAAGTGGACGCGACAGAGTTTGTCGTTATTGTCCCACCGGTTGTTGACACTCACTTTTTCAAACGAAGCGAGCCAGTCCTCGACGTACTGTTCATCAGTGCCGTTGAATAGGACTGGGTCGCGCTCCCTCGGAATACCGGGGCAGCGGAGGGGTGTGGCAGCATTCGGCTGTGCTGCAACGTCGTCAGGCATGATGGACGGCGAAGGTAGAGTCCGGCTACGGAGTTCCAGAGTGAAAAAGAGAACCAGCACCTCCACCACTTGATAGTTCGCGTTGAGCGTTGAGTCCGCGACGCGTTTAACGAACATAGGTCAAGCGCTCAGCGATCCGAATCGAAGCTATCAGGAGCACGAACCAGGTCCTCTTCCTCGTCTTTTGCAGGCACTGCTAATTGCACCCTATCCATTCTACTATATATATATATATATATATATATATATATATATATATATATATATATATATATATATATATATATAATGAAACAAAGCCTGTGAAAATGCCATTCTTTTTGGTTCAAAGAAAGTGAAAACAACATTGAATAGTAGCAGAACTTTGGTAGAATGCAAGTGACAACCTGTAACTTATGTTAAGCTTTAAAATTTACTATACTTAGAGCATATAAGCCCGTATAACAAGCTTCCTTACTTCAGCAAAGCCACCTTTACAGAGATTACACACGAACATATTGAGATAGGTGCTTTCACGGCTTAGCGCCTTTCCACTGCAGTGAAACCACATTTTACAGGGATTACATGTGGACTAACGTGCATGTATTCGTTCATTTCAAATACTCCGAAATTTTCAACAATTCAACTTCAAATCAAAGCGAAGTCGAATAGAGTAATATTTATTTGATTATTCTAACCATTCTAACATTTGCACAAGCCTACAATTATTATTATTACTAAAATCCCCCCCCCCCCCCCCCCCGGAAAAAGTTTAAAGGAGAACCCCATAAACCACGTGAAAACATCTCTATGCCTGGGATGGTAAACACAGATTTTATTTGAATAGAAGATAGAACATTAGTAAACACAGATTTTATTTGAATAAGAAGAGAGAACATTAAAATTGCATAGTGTATTGCTCTGTTAAAGGCACCCAAAAGAGGAAAATGACATTTACTGTTTTAGTAAAGTATAATTTCACAATGACCGAAAGCCACAAAACGCTTGGTAATTGAGAAGATACATGGTATACATACTTTTACAGTTGCGACCCAAAATATGCAACGTAATCAAGCATGCATTACACTATACTTAAAAAGTAGCGGTCCATCAAGCTACAGAAGTTGTTTCCTCAACTAGCTCACCTTGTCAGCAGTAGGAGTGTGTACCCGAGATGCTCCCGGACATCCTGGGTGCTAGTCGGCCACCGTGCTGTACAGAGTCAAACCCCCGCCACCAATAGCAAGAGGTGCCACTCAACCAATTAGGAGAAAGAAAGGAGTGGCATCATGCAACTCCTTGTGTTAATTACAAGCAGGCATCACTTTTAGCATGCAAGTCATTAACAAATCCCTATTACCTAAATGTCGAGAAAAACTTCTGCCAGCGAGAAATATAAAATATTAACATGGAGCATGTACAATAATACCTCGTTAACTCGAAGTCATAAAAACCAAAACAAATTTTTTGAGATAAACAAATTTTCGATATAAGCAAAAGTTGTGCCAATCATCGGGACAAATGAGCACTTTTCAGAAAAATCACTATTACTTACAGGCTCTTCAGCGGCAGTTTCTAATCTTTCTTCTCATGCAGGTTTAAAATAGAAGAAAAAATAGCATACAAGAGACTTTAGCCGGCTGGGTTTTGCCGCACTGCCATTTTATTTCGCAGAGAAAAACTGCCTAATGCTCGTCTGATTTATCAGACGAGCATTAGGCAGTTGACCTATCTCATCTATCTAATGCTCATCTGACGTATCATAGCTGCCTGATGCATCACATCAGTCGGTCTTCCGCGCCTTCGCACTCGACCTTATTTTGAAGAAAGTGCAGCAAATTTCTTGTCTAAGAAGATGTCGGCACCTTTTGAGGTGGTTCGTCATTGCCGTCGTCTCCGCCGTCTCCTACGTTAGTAGCCGTTTGCACGGTTTCGGCGTCTGTCATTTCCCCAGTCACCGCCACACCCTGCTCACCCAGCGCGTACTCCAGAGAAGTCACGTCATTTTCGGTGACACCGTTACCTGTAAGCTTGATGACCTCTTGACAATGTTCCTCATAATCTCTGCTAAAATTCATCTAGCACCTTCAGCTTGCTTTTTTTTTAGCACTGCAATAAGCGTAGACAAAGGGATGCTGAATTCCTGCGTGATGCTCGATTTCATTCGGCCTCCTTCCTGCACTTCCTTTAATTAGGGCAACCTGTTTTTCTAGCATTACAACTTGCACTGCTTTGACGTCAAGCTTGTTGCACTCGTGCTAAATTGCCACTCTTCCAAGTCAGCTAAAAATTCTTACTGCTCAGTTTGCGCAGATGAACGGGAATCACTCCTCAGGAAAAAATCATGTGCACTGACTGCACAAAGCGAACAAGACAAACTACGCCAAGCGTGGGCAGATGGCCTCCCTGCTCAGCACATGGGTCACATGACGTGCCACAGGGTTGCTTGACAAAGTTGATATGTGGCTAGGCTGAGACATCGCATTCGTGGAAAGCATCAACGTAGCGGCAGGTATGGCTAAATAAGAAAAAAAAATCAGTGGACTTAAGGCGTGGCAGCATCGCGCGGATCTTGTGAAATGGTCCGTGGCGGAATTTCCGTTCAACTACCAGTCATAATTTCGAGTTATCTGCAATCAGACCCAAAAATACTTCGAGATAAAGGCAGAAATGTAGATGGGACGTATAAAAATATGTTCGGTGTCGCACAAAATTTCGACTTAGCTGATTTTTTGAGGTATGCGAGTTTGAGTTAACGTGGTATTACTGTATGTTGTTGTGTTCTGTTGATTGGTTAAACCGTTGTCAAAAATTGTTAAAAACAAACATGCACAGTGTTCAGAATGCTGTTCCCTTATTGTAAAACGCAAGACTGTAAGCATGCTGGCGTGCACCTTCAACGCCTCTTAATAGAGGGAGAGAAAACCTGACATAAGTAATCAACAAGCTGCTCAGCCACAACGCCTATACATGAAGGGCATGGAGCAAATGGACACATGCGAGTGAGTGAAAGGGCAACAGAAAGTGCAATCATAAATAATGCAGCCATGACAAAGTGCCCTCACTTACCATTATCATTGGTGGCATCTTGATGCCTCCCATGTAACTCCAAAGAAAGGATCTTCTCGGTTGTGGTCTCAATCTGGATGCATGGCGACACACAAAGGGAAGCCACGTAAGCGATTGAACTTACTAAATGCATGTAATAAGTTGACAAACAAGGCAGGTTAAGAGAGGAATAACATAACTGAGAAAGGCAGTCCACGAATCCATGACAAAGCATTACCAGCAACACAGTTAATACACTTCAAACAAAGGAGTTAGGGAAAGGAAAGCACAAAAGGAATTCACGAAAGGTGAGGAGGGTTTGGTGGATTAGATTTAGTACACTTTTTAAACAGCAGCATGCCACTGCGTTAGGCAGTTACCGCATTACACGGTTTTTGCGTTAGCAGCATTTTATATGCCAATGGGAACCAGTTGCCTCAGCAGTGTACAATAGAGTCGATGCTGGAATCATCGAGTACTTTGTAAGAGCTACAATGTAGTGAAATGCCCCCATAAAATATGGCGCCTTTACATTACACTTTTGAAGTCCACCAAAACCCTCAAAAGCTGGAAGCACGGTTTTTACAATCAACTGAATCTCTGGCACCCAAGTAAAAAGAAATAAAAACATTTTGGCAAGGTTGAACCATCTTCCATATACATGACACTAGGAGGCCTTTTCAGTAAATACCACAATCAGTACAATCAAAACATGCAGAATAGAAAAGCCCCAAAAGAGAGCAGTGGTACAGTGTCCACGACACCAGCTATGCTCATGCTTCCTTGCGCACATGCAAGCCAACTGCAACTACACCTGTGCATCTCCCTGTGAGAAACACTGGGTTCTGCAACCCTACAAAAGCTGCTAGAAGAAACTTTATCCTCTCAGCCAACTTGAGATGCAGCTTAGCAATGTGAAAAACGAGTGAAAAATGCACACCCCCTGTGCAGCACAGCATCGCAGCCAAAATAAGCCTGACAAATGCTGCTTCATGGCAACGAGTGCCCAAAAGAGAAAGGAAGCTTGCTTCAGATCACGACCACTGTAGTACCTAGCATGTGCACTGCAAAAGTAGCCCTAGAAACAAGAAAAACAAAAAATCTTATGCATACAGGAGGCTAAGAAGAAAGACAAAAAGGGTCAGGCAAAGACGAAACTCCCACTGCCAGTTTTTTTTCCAACGCCAACACTGCAGCGTCTACTGTGCCACCAACAACCGAGAGTTGTGAATGATGCAAAAAAAGGCAAAGAAGCACGGTGCTTCTACTGTGGGGATGCAGGGCCCGCTATGCGATAGTGTGTGTGATGCACAGGGCAGAGAGGAGCACAGCAGATCTGTGTGTTTGCCCGGCAGGGTTGTAGGGCAACGATGCACTACCATCGTGGAGTTGGGCGGTTACCTCTTTCTCGACCACTTTCTCAACAAACTCGAGCGTGCGCAGGCGGGACTCCCCAGTGTGGGGATCGATGACTCGCTCAATGCGGCGGGACACCGTCTCGTCCACGACGTGCTCCCGCTCCACCGTGCATGTCTGCCCGTCGCGCAGCGTCAGCACCAGCCGAGGCAGCTCTTCGTCGCCGAGCAGCGCCTTTGTACGGGACGAGCCATGACGCTCAGACAGCCCTACCCCCCTCACACTCCCTGGCTCCTTTGATGCCACCAATGAGACTCAAAACTAGTAAGTCTCAATTTTGTAAAAACAAAGGTCGAACATATCTTCAAAACCCCAATAAATATTCAGCTGTTTCAGAGCTATTAACTGCCCCTTTCGACTCGTACAAGCAATCACTGGTGCTGAAGGCAGTGATAAATGTATGAAGTGGTGCTGGGGGCTTCAATGAGACTCGTATGCTAGCCAACGACAAAAAGTGGTAGCAGAAGTCAAGTTGATGACCGTTAACTGGCAGCTGCATTTTCAAGTTGTATGTTAAGTGATTTTTCCTCTTATTTAACCTCTCTCCTACTAAACTTGTACACTGGCTTTTTGTTTTTATATAAGCAGTCATTTAGATCAACCGAAGACTCAGTTTGGAAAAGAAAAAAAAAAGGGTGTTAGTTCCTTGACATATGCTTTTACTTACTTTACAAGGAACTACCATGCAAGTAAGTCTTCATCTACCAATATCTAAGAATATGAACAAAAGCAACAATGCCTCTAATAATGCTATAGGAATTGAAATGACGCAACTTCAGATACGCAAGATGCTTCTTGCTTACGTTAAGACTAAAACATGCTTTCGGTCACAGGCAATAATTTCTTCATACATAATTTACTCGTCTTTCTACGAAAAAGTTGAGCTGCCAAGTCTATCACCGGCTCCTGATTATTCAAGAAATGAAACGTGAAAAGGAGTTATTTTCCGTCGAGGGCGAGGCTTAGGAGGAGAGCACGAGTTGTCAGACAGCCAATTCACCGTAAGTTCCCAAACACATATACAGGCAACTGACCAGCAGCATCAAGAATGCCCAAACATATTGCACGAAACATAGGACACATGCAAGGACACACACAGACAGCAAACACAGTTGTCATAAAACAATAGCATGAAAGCAAGCACAGACACAATGCACGCAACAACATAAACAACACAGCATAAAAGAAATTCCAGGCACTTGGTAACCCATTCTTAGGAAAAGCATGTCATTGACATTCAGGTATTTAAAGCAGCTCTCAATATGACAAGACACAAGTCTTTCATTAAAGAGACACTAAAGGCAAATGAAAATTTATGTCAGTGTGAAGGCTCGATGTACGACAGCTTTTAAAACGGTTAAAATTATCAACTACAGCACCCTACTTACTGAGAAATTAAGCTAAATATACCACACGACGTGCCCCATGAGTGGGACATTTTGGAAGCAAGCATAGAAAAAGTCACGGTTTCGCTCCAAGAGCAAAGCAATCAATGCGACAGCAAGAAATCAGAATATCACACGAAGAATGACAAGCAGCTCGATACTTTTAGCATGCCGCTACAGCGCAAACAAGGACACTCGAAATCATCATCATCATCAGCATGACTACGACCATTGCAGGACAAAGGCCTCTCCCTTGCTCCGCCAGTTAACTCGTTTCTGTGCTTGCTGCTGCCAATTTATACCCGCAAACTTCTTAATCTGATCTGCCCACCTAACCTTCTGTCTCCCCCTAACCCGCATGCCTTCTCTGGGAATCCAGTTAGTTATTCTAAATGACCAGCGGTTATTCTGTCTACGCACTACATGCCCGGTCCATGTGCATTTCCTCTTCTTGATTTCAACTATGATATCCTTAACCCCCGTTTGTTCCCTAATCCACTCTGCTCTCTTCTTATCACTTAAGGTTACACCTGTCATTTTTTTTTCCATTGCACGCTGCGTCGTCCTCAATTTAAACTGAACCCTCTTTGTAAGTCTCCAGATTTCTGCTCCGTATCTAAGTACCGGCAAGATACAGCTGTTATATACCTTCCTCTTGAGGGATAGTGGCAATCTACCTGTCATAATTTGAGAGTGCTTGCAAATGTGCTCCACCCCATTCCTATTCTTCTAGTTATTTCAATCTTGTGGTTCGGCTCTGCTGTTATTACCTGCCCTAAATAGACATACTCTTTTACAACTTGGAGTGCACTACACTAAAAGCTCGTTAATTCGACACCCGTTAATTCAGAAATTCGGATAATTCGGACGGCTCTATTGGTCCCGGCAAAGTGCATGTTAATCTATGGGACCAAACCTTCGTTATTTCGTCGGAATTCGGCTCCGCACCGCCTAATTCGGACAATGCTGACGGCTGCTGCTACACAAAAGTGTGATAAAGCAGCGCTGGCACCACTGGAGTGAAACCGAAGCCTGAGTGGCATCGCCATCATCATCAACTAGTGGGGGCGATCGCAGCATCACCGAACGTCGGCGTCTTCTTTCTTCTCCACTCAGCACCTCCGACGCCATTTTCCCTTGTGTTGTCGTGTCGGAACCATCTCTTCTTGCGGAGTTCTCTATTTCTTCCATTGTGACCATATTTGCATGCCACCACCATCGTGCGCTACAGTGATGGCAACGCTGAAAAAGCGGCAGAACTACGACGCGAAGAACTTGGCGACAAAAGTGGAAATTTTGGAAGCACTGAAGAACGGCGAATCGCGACAGCAGGTTATGACCAAGTACAATGTGAAGCGGAGCACGTTGGGAACGTACGTGAAAAATGAACAACAGATTCGACAAGCCTTCGAAAGCGAGAAGTTTCATGCCTCTAGAAAGCGATTGCGAACCGCAGCTTATCCCCAGCTTGAAGATGCTTTGCTCCGGTGGATTACTGACTGTCGCAAAGCGCATCTGCCTTTGAGCGGACCTCTCATCATGGCGCAAGGTGAGAAGTACGCTGCAATGATGAACATTGAATCGTTCAAAGCGTCAGAAGGGTGGTTTGCGAGGTTTCGAGAAAGACACGAACTTGTCTTCAGGAGTGTGTGCGGTGAAAAGGCCAGTGTTGACGAAAGCGTGACCACCGAGTGGAGAAATGTGAAGCTGCTGGAGCACATCGCCGCATATGAACCACGTGATGTGTTCAATGCAGATGAAACTGCTCTATTTTTCAGAGCTCTGCCCAACAAGATGGTGACTTTCAAAGGGGACGCGTGCATTGGTGGCAAGAAGTGCAAGCAAAGGATAACTGTGCTTCTTGCCGCCAATATGACTGGCACGGAGCGCTTGCCACTACTTGTCGTCGGGAAGGCGCTTAAGCCACGTTGTTTTAAGAACGTCAAAAGCCTTCCTGTCGAGTACAAAGCGAACAGAAAGGCATGGATGACATCGGACATTTTTCGCGGCTGGCTGCAGCAGTTGGCCCGGCACTTCACGTCGAAGGACTGCAAGATAATTACGGTTGTTGACAACTGCAGTGCCCATAACTGTACAGTCGAACTGAAGAGCATCAAAGTAGTTTTTTTGCCACCCAACACTACGTTTGCTCTTCAGCCGATGGACGAGGATATCATTCACTACGTGAAGTCGAAGTACCGCAAGCACCTGCTAGAGCGAATGATCCTATGCTCAGAAGCTGGAAAGTTGTATCAAGTGGGACTTACTCGGCGCAGTGCACATCATCGCCCACGTGTGGAAAAACACCCCGCCGCAAGTCATCGCCAACTGTTTTCGGCACAGCGGTTTTGTGAGGCCCGAGCATGCAGCAGTAGCTGACGATGGCATCGAGGAGGTGTCAGCCGAGTCCACCGACGATGACTACCCGACTTTCGATGCTGTCTTTCCCACAGATGTGACCTTTCAGGACTACATCGCGATTGATCATGGTGTCGCCACGACTGGTCTCCTGACCGATCAAGAGATCATTAATGATGTACGGGCCGCCCATGAAGACCACGATTCCGACGAAGAATCATGCAAGGAGACACAGCCGCGACCTCATCGCACCTCACGGGAAGTTTGGAGGCGCTGTTAATATTAGGGGACGCTTGCCTGAACACTCACCGACAGCTTGCGTGCTGTTGGTCATTTGGAACAGTTAAGAAAAATTGTGATGTCAGCCGGAATCTGCGCGAAAACGCAGACGACAATTACAAAATACTTCAACAAATAAAGGTATGCTTCTGCAGCTTGATTTTAAATGTTGTGTTCCCTGTTCATTCGTTAATTCGGCATTCGGTTAATTCGGACAGTTTTTCCGGTCCCGTGAAATCCGAATTAACGAGCTTTTACTGTATTACCTATCTTGAAGCGCTGCTCTCTTTCGAGGTTGTTGTACATACTTTTGTTTTCTGCAGATTATTTTAAGACCTACCTTTCTGCTCTCCCTGTCTAACTTCGTAATCATTAGTTGCAATTCGTCCCCTGAGTTACTCAGCAATGCAACGTCATCGGCGAAGCGAAGGTTACTAATGCACTCTCCATTAACTCTTATCCCTAATTGTTCCCATTCTAGGCTTCTGAAAACCTCCTGTAAGCACGCAGTAAATAGCATTGGGGAGATTGTGTCCCCCTGCCTTACACCCTTCTTGATTGGTATTCTCTTGCTTTCTTTATGAAGCACTATGATAGCACTTGATCCCCTGTATATTCTAGGATGTTTATATATGCTTCATCGACGCCCTGATTCCACAGTGTCTGCATGACTGCTGATATTTCTACTGAATCAAATGCCTTCTCGTAATCAATGAAGGCTATGTATAGTGGTTGGCTATATTCTGAGCATATCTCTATTACCTGATTGATAGTATGAATGTGGTCAATTGTTGAGTAGCCCTGTTCGAAATCCTACTTGTTCCTTTGGTTGATTGAATTCTAATGTTTTCTTTACTCTGTTAGCAATTACCTTTGTAAATAGGTTGTATACTACAGAGAGCATCTGATCGGCCTGTAATTCTTCAAGTCCTTGTCATCTCCCTTCTTATGTATTAAGATAATGTTAGCATTCTTCCAAGACTTTGGTATTCTTCCCGTCAGGAGACACCTCATAAACAGAGTAACTAGTTTTTCTAGCACAATCCGTCCTCCATCTTTCAGCAGATCTGACGTTACCTGACACTGACCAGCACCTTTGCCTCTTTGCATGCTCTCCAAAGCTTTTCTGACTTCTATCATTTAGCGTGGTGTCATCTGGGTTACTGCTAGTTCTTATAGTATTAAGGTTGTGGTTGTCTCGGCTACTGTACAGATCTCTGTAAAACTCCTCCGCTATTTTAACTATCCTATCCATATTCATAGGTTATTTTGCCTTCTTTGTCCCTTAGTGCATACATCCGATTTTTGCCTATATCAAGTTTCCTCTTCACTGCTTCGACACTTCCTCGTTTTTCAGAGCGTGTCAATTTTCTCCATGTTATACCTTCTTACATCGGATACCTTACACCTTTTAATCAACTTCGAAAGCTCTGCCAGTTCTATTTTGTCTGTTGTACTTGAGACTTTCATGATTTGACGCTTCTTAATGAGATTCTTCGTTTCCTGGGAAAGCTTGCCACTGTGTCCTGTCTAACTTCCCTGCCTCCAGCTTCCACGGCACACTCCGTAATGATACTCGTCAGATTATCATTCATTGTATCTACGCTAAGGTTGGTTTCCTCACTAAGAGCTGAGTACCTGTTCTGAAGTGAGACTCTGAATTCCTGTACTTCCCTCTCAGTGCTAGCTCATTGATTGGCTTCTTGCGTATCAGTTTCTGTCGTTCCTTTTTCAAGTCTAGCGAATTGAGACCGTACCATTTTATGGTCACTGCATCGTACCCTGCCAACCACTTTCACATCCTGCACAATGCCTGGTTGTGCACTCATTATAAAGTCTATCTCGTTCTTATTTTCGCCAATAGGGCTCCATGTCCACTTACAGTTTCCTCGTTTTCGGTAAAAGGTATTCAAAATCCGTAATTACTGCGTTCTGTGAATTCTACTCATAGCTCCACTCTGGAGTTTCTAGTACCGATGCCATAATCTCCTACTGCCTGATCTCCAGCCTGCTTCTTCCTACTTCTGCTTAAAAGTCTCCCATCAGTATAGTTTACTGTGTTTTTACCTTACTCATTGCCGATTCCACGTCTTCATAGAATCTTTCAGCTGAAGCGTCATCATGGGCTGGATGTAGGCGCTTAAGCCTGTACCACTTTCATCTTGTATCTCTTGTCAGTTTAATTACGGTACCTACCAACCTTTCATTAATGCTATAATATTCCTCTATGTTGCCAGCTATGTTTCTATGAATTAGGAACCCCACACCTAGTTCTCTTCTGTCAGTCAAGCCCCGATAGCAAACGAATGTGCCCATTCTGTAGCACTGTATAGGCCTTATCTCTCCTCCTAACCTCACTGAGCCCTATTATCCTATTCAACACCCTCTAGCTCCTCAAATAGTACAGCTAGGCTTCCCTCACTAGATAACGTTCTAGCGTTTAAACGTTGCCAAGTTCAGGTTCAGGTGCGGCGATGGCGTAGTGGTTAGAGCATCCGCCTCGCATGCAAAAGGTCCGTGGTTCAAATCCCGGTGTCGCGCAGTTCTCAACCGGAACTTGAAATAATGTATGCATATATACTGGTCAAGTGTGACTGAAATCATAATATTTGTTACGTGTTTGTATTGAGCCATGTGCTCCAAAAATGTCCACAAAGCAGAAGCCTTCTCCCCCCACCACATAACAAGTGATACAGAAGGGGGCCACTTTTTCTCGCATGTCTCAAGGGCAGTTTTCAATTTGAAAGAAAACGCACAAGCGTTGGTGATGGAAAATACGCTCAAGCTGTTCTGAGATCTTTGTACCGCGAGCGGTAAATGGTGCATATGAATAGCTTGGTGTTACACTACCAGTACAAGTATGGCGAGTAGCAGCGTTGGCTAGCGCAGCGGGCCATGTGTCGCTGGTTCGAATTATCGGTATGTTGGACTCTAAATTTTTTCTACTCAATTATTTTTTCTTTGTGCCTTTTTTACACATATAAGTACATATAAATTCTGGGACATGACCGTTGACGACGAAAATCATCCGAGAGTGTCCATTTAAAATAAGAATGATCCCGATGATGTGAGATCCTGATGACATCTGACAACAATTATACACTAATAATAAAACTAGCTGCAATAAAAAATAGAACCTTCGTGAATCAAGAGGCATAGTAAATGCTGCTTGTTCATTTCTGTTTGATTCATGGGAAAAAACAATGCCTGCCATTACCATGAGGAATGGCACAAATGTTTTAAAAGTTCCATTTTCGCCTGCTTGGCTGAAGTGGTGCCATCTAGAGGGACCTAGATGAACCAACCAAGCAGAAAATTTTCAATGGCCGTTGTTGCTTTTGTGGCTCCCCCTACTTTCGCTTTACTGCTACTTAGTGCCGGCAGCCATGCACTAAGGGTGGGCAACGAGGGGCACGGCAACAGTGACCACTTTCAGGTGTGTGATTTAAAGTGTGCTAACGTGATGCAGACCACTTAAATGTAATTTTATTTCAAACATGCACTTCCTTAACACAAAAGTAAGCCTAGAAAGTTTCTGAACCACTATTTCAGCAATGAACATCGACTTAACATTTGCCTTTAGTCTACCTTTAATGTAAACCTGTTCATGGTATCCCACTGACTACTCATTGGAACAAATTGAAGTTAGGTGCTTTGAATATTATTGGCATGTTTCTGTTGAGAGTTGGCAACCTTCTAAACTTGGCATCTCAAAGACGCCAGCTAAGCGATGACTAAGCAGAGTGCAAGTGGATAAGAAGCTGGTTTAAGAGCGCCTGGATGCCATTCACACGGATACGAAATCGTGAAGTATAGAAGAAGTGCTTTTACATAGTTGGCTGTCAAACAAAGCAGCTTTGCAAAACTCTATTATACAGATTTTTAAACTTTCTAGCCTTGGTGAACCCCACCAGCATTCTCAGAGTGCCGTAGAACCCTTAACTTTTCTAGAGGATGAAGAAAATCAAAGCAGGGGCCAGGGTGGTGTCCGCTGACCATACACTGCATGCTTCAGGCATCGCGCATGTAAGCAATGTGTTCACGCAAACAAAGCGCCGGACATACAGAGACTTGTTTCATTTTTCGGCAAAACGAGGGAAGCCTGCCAGCAGAACAGCGAAATGGCCATCAACCAATACATTGACCGTAACGTCTGAATGCTTACGTTGCTCACAGTCGGCACGAAGAGACACCCCTTATGCATATCAAGCATTTGTTGCACGTCTTGGTTACAAAACTGACATAGAGAAGTGGCAATCACCGTGCATGAAAATTGTGAGTGAACGCTGACATGCCATGAGCAACAAATAAAGTGCCAAGGAGCCCATTTATGTTTGAAAGTTCGTGAGTACGAGTTACCAGCGCTTTGAACATTTTGTCGCCATGCGTCCGCAAGTTGGGCAAGTTTCATGGCATGCACTTGACGAGTATTTAGTGCTGCTACCACGTGGGTCTCTCTTGCTACCCGCAGACACCCATCTGTGGATGCGGCAGGCAAATGGCTTCTTTGAATGCAAAATGCAATGCACGGTATAGACCACTACAACGTAATCGCTTATAGTGCAGAACCCCAGTTAGAATGCAGTCTTTTTTTACTACCGTTAATCCTCCCATAGAACCTTGTGCATAGGCATACTCCTTATTGTGCAGTCCACCCAGGATGAAAGACCGGATATAATGCGGCAGCCGGAAAATCTTCGTGAGAAATGTGGTTGCGAATGCGCGTCTGAAAGGAGGGGTGCTGGGTGCGCCGTTAGGAAGCGAGCGACGAGGTCGTTACAGGGGAGTGGGGACGCGAGGTTAACTAACAAACGGTAGAGGAAAGAAAATGAAAAATAAAAAGAACTCAACCAATTGCACAGGCTCACCGAGTAAGAGAGGAGGGCGGTTGCTTTGGCGACGAATAAGCCTTTGCACCAGCGCCGATGCGGCTACAGTGTACTAGCATAGCTAGCGTGGCTCCGGCTGCACGCGACTCAACATGGCATGTGCGATCCCGTCCTTATATACGGTGCTTAACCTTAACAGTTTCCTTTCGAGAAAAGACTTGTCGCTATCAAGCTTCCTACACATATTGCCTTTGCTACCTCGTCCTTACGGCTTTATGATGCGCTGTCTTATGTAAGCTCGACGGGTTTTCATTGTTGCTCGTGATCGCCCAGCCATGAACGCGAACTTTGTATGATGCACGCTGTTCTTGGCTCAGTGCTTGAGTGTCGTCTGCTCGACAAAGCACCTTTATGTCTTGGACAAACTTCTTGCAGCAACATACCAAACGGCGGGCTAGGCCTCATCGGCATTGCTTGAGTTTCAGTAGTGGTCGCATGCTATCTAAATTACGGTTTGGTACGGAATAAACGAAACTTTTTCACGGTGGCTGCACTTGAAGGCAAGGGATATACAGTCGAGCCCACATATAACGGCCCCACTTAGAACGAACTTTGGCTTAAAGCGAACAATATTCGCATAATTGTGAAAATATGCATTGTTTCAATGACACAAAATCGCACTTATCACAAATGTCTCCGAGCACCGCCGATCGGTTACAGTGAACGGAGTCGGCACTCTGCCAACTTCTCGGAAACCACTTTCGACCACGGATGAGGCATGGGCTAGGTGCCCATAGATTCTTATTGTTAAACGCCGACCCCGTCTCCCCGCCCCTCTAGTTGCCACTCTCCCCCGACCGCTCTTAGTTACTTACCCTTCCATCCTTTGTCCCCTCGCTACTCTGAACCGCCCGCACCGCCAGACGCGGCCCGTGTTTTTACACTGCTACCCATTTTTTAAAACCGGGCGGCCATCTCCCATATTTTTGATCGATGGTACTGCCTTTGACGTCGCCGCCTGGAGTGACCAGTCCTTTTGACAACATCGTTCGTATCTGATCGTCTGCGTCTTGTCTTATCGCATCGTTCTAGGGCACACGCGTACGCTGCCCCACCTACTCTGATAATTCGTGATTCTTTTCATGTTCAGGAGCTGTTCTCACTCACTTTGCACTCGGCTCAGCACGCCCTCCGCACGCGTGCGAAAGCGTAAAAATGGCCATTAATTTGCGAAGAAAGAATCGCGAAATATCGAAGTCGGTCAGGCCACGCAAGCCCATCGACACAACAACACAATTCTTTGACCACAGCCACCGATTCTTTGAACACCACCAAGCGCGCCGATCCAGGCGACCGTGCTTAAACCTCTGTGCGCGATCTACGCGCGAGTTGCGCGTTTCGCGGACCCTTCAAGCAAGCTGCCCAACCTACCTCCTTCCCGCGTGTTTTGGTTTTCAAAGCCGCCTTCCACTGTATCCTCCCCCCTCTTCACTCTATCGCAACTCCTTGCCCTCCTCTCGCGAATCGGCTCTCCTCTATTGACACAACTCTTTCACCCGTCTCCACTGCTCCGCGACGCCCAGCCATGCTGACTGGAATTCAGAAGTTGTGTTTTCCGACTAGAAACGGGCCCAGAGCTGTACCACGCGTTCTAGCATGTGTGTTGCGTGTGCGCTTCTTGCTTGCTCTCAGTGTGCGTGTGTTGTCAAGATGGCGGACAGGTGTGTTAATCCGGAAAAAGCCTTGCATGCTTTTTCCTGCCGCTCAACGAAACGTCGAAAGTGTGACCGCTTGGCATGGGCGCAATCTGCGCGTCAGGTGTCGCGTTGCAGAGCGCTTGCTCATAGCTGTTCACCACCTGGCAGCCAACTTGTCGCTTCGGGCGTCCCGGTATACAGCTGTGGAGATGGTGAATATTTCTTGGGGCGGCGGTGACGGCTACAAGCGCGAAACTGTTTTTGCGAGGCCGACATTGTCGACGTCGGGCCCGATGCCGAGCCTGAAGATTCCGAACAGGACCACTCCGACGGCGATTTGTGGAAGCGCGTCGTCGTCTCCGACCTGGCACAGTGGGTGGGACATCAGTTGCGATGGTTTAATTAGAGCTGATGATAATGCCGACACAGCGGAACCGTGCACGGTTTAGGGTATTGTGAATTAAGTAAGCGGCAAGAGCGATTTGGAGGAACTGATTGCGAGAATGACGTAACTTAGGAGCCAGTGCCTCATGGCAGCTTATGTCACAGGCCTCGGCAAAGAGCACGCTGCCGCTTGAAATAAACTCGAAACCGCCCTTATCACTTCTGCTCTTCGAAACGCATGCATCACGGACTTTTTTAGGAAAAAAATTTCGTGTTTTCACTCGCAAATTTTTTAAAAGCTGTGTTTCATTTACTATGAACTTCGGGATACAGCGAACGGATGCCGCGTCAGGCTTAGGTTCGCTATAAGCGGGCTCGACTGTATATCGTTAATAAAAACCAGGGTGGTACGTGTAGCGCTCGAGTGGTGTTTAGTAGGTTTGTGTAAATATTCAAATGCGTTGAATATTTGAACGAATGATGTTTGAGTTTGCTTTGTTTCGAATTTAACATATTGAAAATTTCGAATCATATGAAACAAACGAAATAAATACATAGTTCGCTTTGTGTCATCCTTTAAAGATGGTTTCACTGCAGTAGAGCAGTGCTAAACCGTAAAAACATATATCGAGGGGATAACCGCACCGCCCACTTTAAAGTTAAATGAGGATATTACCTTCACATCGATTCATTTTCTAAATTTAAAAGCTTCGTTATACCTATTTATATGCTCTAAGAATAGCAAAATTTAAAACGTAAGATATTTTACAGACTATCGCTTGCATTCTAGCGAAAGTCGAATTCTGCTACTATTCAAAGTTGTTGCCGCTTTCATTGATGCAAAAAAATTGTATTTGCGCAGGCCTTGTCTCAATTCTTTAAAAATATTGTGGAGGTTTGTTTGGTCATGACAAATATGCTAATTTTTCTTTATAATATGTGTTATATATGCTATTCAAATTTGATCAAAATTTATTTGGCCAAATCACTATCCGCTTCAAACCTGAAATTCACTAGTTGCACGAGCCTAGTGTTTTGAGATTAGGTTGCGATATCTTGAAATCGGGTGCGCACCAGTGGAACCGAATCGAATGATTGACGTCTTTCAGTGTTTGAAATGACAGACGCAATTGGACATCCTTTCTGTGTAATGTGCATAATCGAGGCGGTCTCGGAAGTAGTCGACGAATTTCTGCAATGGTGCTCCCTTTTGTTACCCCCCCCCCCCCCCCAACCCGTTTATTTCACTGGCAACACGTGTCTCTGGACGTTAAGTTATTTTTAACATTCAGAAATTTAAACGGTATTAAGTATCACTGGCTTCCCATTCTCGGATGCACGAGGCTGCATGCTCAAGACGTTTTGTGCAAGTGGGGCCTTTGCAAAAAGGCTGTTTCAGTTATACTAGTTCGGATATTCACGTCTCCGGCGACTTAAGTTATGAGCGGTCTGCCCTGCATTTTGTTTCTGTATATATAAATCAATCAGTCGGAATGGGAGAGGGTTGCATTCGTTTTGGCTGCTTGCAGAGCCCTACGATGTCCATCACAAAAACTCTGGCTTTGCGTAGCCCAGTTTGAGAACCCATGCTCTAGTGGTACGTTTCCTCGTTCTGAAGCTAAACTAAAAGAGCCAGCTTCACATAGCTTACCTTGTGCCCCAAGCTCTGCTCCCTGTCAGAATCAAGTTCTGCATGCTCAGGTTGTTCCTATTTTCTGCGAACACAATACAAGAAGCAAGAATTTCCTCTAATCTGCTGGATGAAACTTAAACGGGCAGAAATTTGAAGTTACACTCAGAGGTAATAAGGTGCCATGTAAGTCAATGCCACTACTGCGATATACTCTGCTATGTGAAGTGACAGAAGAGATGTAAGCACTAAACAGTCAGCCTTGTTCAAAAACTTGCGTAAAAGTGACCTCTTGAAGGGACACTAAAGTCAAACAACAATTCACGTCAGAGTGAAAGCTCAATGTATGACAACATCTAAAACGACAATACTATCAACGACAGTGCCCACTTGCCGAGAAATTAAGGTAAATACACAAAAACAGAAGCGCCGCAGTAGGGCATTTTCAAAATGATCGCGATGACATCAGATGGACCGCCTACAATTAATCACTAGTAATCGATCTAACTGCACTAAATATAAAGACCATTCCGTGCATAAGGAGATGCAATAAAATACTGCTAGTTCGTTTCTGTTTGATTTACGGAAAACAGAATCGCCAGACGTTACTATGGGGAATGACTCGAGTGGTTCAAAAATTCAATTTTCGCGTTGTTACAGGGGACAGGTGGTGCCATCTAGCGGGGCAGAGTTGAAACAAAAGTGTCTGCAATCTCGAAGCCAATGGCGAGAAAATGATCAATGGCAATTGTTGCTGCGGTGGCTCCCGCTGCTTTCAGTTTGCTGCTACTAGTGCAGTAAAGCCGGGCAACGTTGTGCATGGCAGCAGTGACGTGAGACGGTCTGGTCAGTCCGCTTCTTGAGGCGGGTAATTTGAAGTGCGCTAACCCGATGTGGAGCACTAAAACGTGATTTTATTTTAAATAAGCCCTTCCTTGGCACAAAAGTAGCACTACGAGGTTTCTGGACCACCATTTCAACAATCAACGTCGACTTAATAGTTGACTTTAGTGTCCCTTTAAAGAACATTTTGAAAAATTGCATAATAGTTTTAAAGAATGCGAAAAAGCTTGCGTAATCTTTTCTCTGTCACAAGATCAGTTAATCACAACGTAATAGCTGAATGGGACTGTAATGAATGAAAGCTTGGCAACATATAAAACCCATGCTACTTAAGTACAATAGACTCTCAGTAAACGGAACCTGAAGGGACCAGGAAAACGTGTTCCATTTAACCAGAGTTCGGTTTACTGAGAGGTGAACATGGGTGCAGAATAAAAGCAGCAATAGTTCCGTTTACCAGATTTCCATTTGCTGAAAGTCTACTGCAATTAATACAGCAAAATTCCAAAAAAGCATCCCCTTCCTTTTTTGGAGACTTGAAATATGCGCCAACGACCAAAAAGCACCTCGTTTTCTTCCTCTCCAGCTGTTTTTTGTTTTTGTTTTTATCAACCTGCTTTTCCCTACACAATCTTACAGTGGCCCCTGAAAACCCAAGCTCTAAAAGTCTTTAGACATGTGCCCAATTTCTTGGTATTTTTAACAGTGTGTTGCTTCAGCATTTCCTTCTGAAGAAATGGTTGAAACATTTGAAAAACGATTTCTCTCCTTAACATAGCACGTGGAATTTTACCAAAGCATTCCTTCTTTCTATTTCAGTAAAAACAGCGAACGCGTGCGTATTTGAGAAAGAAGCTCAATAGAAGCACAGGTGCCAATTTTTCTTGGAAGCTCCTCCCCTGCCAACTTGAATTTGGATCTGCAAACTGAACAGAGGCACCCCCCCAATATCCAGTATGATTTTACGGTATATGCAGTAAAGTATGTATGCAACATTATTTTTTTCAGAAGTTCTCTAGCAGATGATGTTATTTGTACCCTTTACTATGAAAAAAAAAAAAAAAAGCCACGAGCCGTGAGGGTGATGGCCAGAAACATCATAGGGAGCATCGAGTGATGGAGGGTTGCAATACGACAACACTTCTAACGCCATAATCATGCTCACCATCGTCGTAGGCATCCCTCGTCGTATGCTCCCTTGGTGTTTGATTCTCGGCAGCATCATCAATGTTGATGTCGACAGCCTTAAATAAGGGAGACACAGGTCTGGCCTCTACACCCTCTGTCATGTGGGCCAGCATGGCCTGAGCCTGGACCGCATCTTCTTCTAGTGACTTCATTCTGGAAGAACCAATTATATCTCTTCTGATCTCCTCACGATCTCACTGATAGACAAAATCAGGTTTAGAAATGATTTATTTGTGCTACATCCTCTATATCTGTGTCACTCTGCAGCAATAAATTGTGAAACAGCTCCAGGTGCAACAACTTGTATATAGTTCAATCAAAGCAATTAGAAAATTTTCACATAAACTATAGCAAATGAAGATCAAGTGCGGTTAGGAATAAGAAAATACAATGATTGAGAAACAAGATAAGAAGCAATACATTGGGTTGAGAAAAATTTTACTTGCTTTGAAATTTACATAAAAATAGAAGGATAAAAACATATAATGAGACAGTGATTCATACATTGGGTGTGCACGTGGCAATGATATGGCAAAGGATCGAGCAAGTGATCTTTGCTCTTTCGAACACGAAATTTTATGTTCTCTACTACGTGCACTGCAATAATATTTGGCTCACATGTTCACAAGGGCCTCAACTACATATATCGGCCGAGTTTTCTAGCTATGTTCAAAAAGCGCTGCAGATTATTTCAATGTAATGAAATCCTTGATGTGAATAATAATTCAACATTTCATAACATTGGTGCCTATATAATAGTCTGTACAATAGAATTTTGATTATATGACTCTCAAAAGGAGCGAAACATTCATATCACCCAAAATTTCACATCACCAAAAAACTAG
>NW_027465234.1:0-35033 GCF_043290135.1 Rhipicephalus microplus | reverse complement strand
GTTTGGCCACAACACACGAGTGTGATGAAGTGAGGCATATTAAAAATCTGAAGGGGCAACCTCCAATCAGGCGCTGACTGTGTTTTGTGATGGCTCGAAATACGAGCATGATACACAGACAGGGACAGCTGAGACATGAACAAGCACCAACTCGCCCAATCGACCACTTTGACAAATGTATTTCTGTATTCGGGAACTTTAACTGTAAGGTTGAAGTTCCAAAGCTGATTGTATTTGTTTGTTACTTTGCACCGCATGACGTGGGAGTGCACACTACACAACCTTGAACACCACAACATGAACACCGTGAGTCGGGAGGCCCTGCTGTCCAGCTCGGCCTTTGACGACCAGATCAGGCTCGTTCCGAGAGCCGAGCGCCATGGCAAGAGCCACTGAAGCCTTGTCTAAGAGTCCCGACCATCAGCAAAGCCCCTTCTGGGCAACCCACAGAAGATTTCTTTGCCTATACATAGTAAATAAGGTTTGCCGTCATCATCATGTATTTGTTTTTGGGAAGTTCAAATAGTTTGCACAGTAAAATACCAGTGTGAAATGTGTGAAGCAGTGTCAATAGCAAACACTATTAGAAAAATACTCAAAATTTTCAATATTTGCACACCTGTCTCATAAACCAATATCTCATCTGGTTATTACACTGTAGGGAAATGTGGTATTGTCTCGAACTTGTTACTTGAGTTCTGTACAGACAGTAATATGACGCAACTTCAGCTCCTTATAGGCAACCTTACCACGAATTTTTCAGAAATGCATGTCATGTTCACAATATCTGAGAAAATTCACTGAATGGTGCTGTACCATTGTGTTACAATGTCACACACACCCTTTTTAGTTAGCCTTGAATTTCCAAGCATAGCCTTAAAAGTTTCCCCTATAGTTTCTGGGAGGGTGCTGTTGACTGGTGTACAAAACATTCCCCATCATAACACACATTTGATCTTTTTTGAAATGTTGATGCTATAAAAATTTCCTAGTGTGGCTCGCAGAGTCTCAGTTGTTAGTGTGCGCTGTGTCCAAGTGTCTTTTATTTTTTAGCTCAATTTTCGCGCAACTCAGTTAAGAAGAATTACCAACTTGCCCAGCAGTCCGTGCTTATCATGTGCTTTAGTGTCTCCTTAGAGTATGAAGCCCAAACACAACAGAAAACTGCCAAGTAACATCAGAGCACGTAAAACCACTCACCAAGCTGCAGCCCACCACAACATCGAACATGTCGATACCAGCGTCTGCCAGGGCAAGTCCAGCTGTTGTTATTGCACAAGCCAGTGCTGGATGGAGAAGGAAAACGTATTGCAAGTTAGCATGCGGGCCGCACTGCTTTCGAATAAAAAAGAAAAAAGTAATCGACTTTGCTATGCAACTTGAGGCATTTTTTCGTACATGCTTGGTCTTTGGTTTCAGCTAAACCACTTTGCCAGAAGCACGCCGTCATCGTCATAGGAGTGGAAAGCAAACAATGGCTGAACGTGCACGAGATTTGAGCCCTAGCCCTTACTGCTGGGTCCTTACCTCCACCATCGTTTTCAATGACAAGAACAAACACGTCGACCGTTGATTTCGGGAACTTGTGCTGCAAGAACAATGAAAGAAAAAGTCACTTAAGAGTGCAAACTGCAATACCTAAGCCCTGTAAAATTAGAGAGCAGGCAAAGGTGCAGAATGATAGTAGAGATGCGTGAAAACAACCGTTACCATCAATTTATGGGGTCAGAGAGAGCGAAATCATGCCAAATGTCTGATATTTCTGAGCAACAAGTGCACACCTTTTGACTGGAACAAAGAGCTCAACAGTGCTGCAGTCACATCTAAAATGTCTCTGAAGGACTGCCAGTGCCCTGATTAGGGGCTTTAGCTTGCACCCTGTGACAGGAGGCAATTGGTGCATGCATTTGTAATTAAGGCGCACACACCATGTCCCCCGACTGTAGCTTACTTGGTTCTAATCACGCTTCCTTGTAACTCTTACTTGTGCTTGACCACATAACACGCTTAATTCGCGGTGAAGCCGAATTTAAGAAACTCCAAACAGCTAAGAACGAATCGGTGCACGACAGTGTTGGCTCGAGGTCACAATTGAGAAAATATGGTGTCTGAGGAAGCTTCAATAAAACCCACCGTAAGTCCTCAGCAGGCGACACCTTTCCCTTTTAGGAGAAATCAAACTATGTGCCAATGACCAAGAAGCATATCCGTCTTCTCTCTCGCCAATTTATTTCCAATTTGTTCTTCGCTAAAGAATCCCGCAACAGTGAATCCTGGGAACATTAGAGCTGACAGTCTTTAAAGATGAGCATGATTTCTTGGTATAGTTCTGCAATGTCGTGCCTCGAAGTTACATTTGAGTTGTGACAAATTGTCGGATAATTTGAAGAACGTTTTCCCCCCTTGTCATAGGACATGAAATTTCACATGAGGATCCCCAACAGTTCAGTAAAGACAGTAAATGCATTTCAATAAAAGCATCTCATTAGAAACACTTCTTAGCAGCTCTTTCCCCACCATCTTGAAGTTTGGTTGGTCCGCGGCCAAGTGAGAGCTGTCCCCGCAAAATCTAATTCGATTACCTTTCACTATATGGGGGGCACTGGTTCAGGATTTTATGGTACTTGGACGCGTAATCATGACATGATGTTTGATGGTGAAGACATATGCTTCCAGTGGTCAGTAGCCGGCCAAAGTGGTTTGAAATCCTGCCTATGGGAGCACGGATTTGGTTAGGACGAAAGAATACACGACAGAAAAGACACTTTGAGCATCCTCTCTGTCGTTTCTACTTTCTTCCTAACCAAATCCGCGCTCCCCTATGCATGATGGTGAAGAGTTCCAAAGTCAGATGTTCTTACATGCTAACTTTGTGGAGTATGCAGCAGTGCTGCGAGGATGTCCAACTTATCATGGTTCACAGAAAAATTGGTCAATGACTGCATTATTATTTGTGAGCTCACAAGAAAGCGATAGTCTAATGGCGCAAATGAGAAATCACTGTCGCTCACTTCTCTGCTCAGATAAATAAAGCTATATCTTTTGCAACATTGTAGCGAGTCCTCAGTAAACCTAGTGATATGGCACTGGTTACTATTCCACACCTTCTTTGACTTGCAACATCACTCTTTCTTTATTTAATAAGCAAGTATCATTTCTTATAATACACGTTAGCCGTGGACCTATCTGGCTTCAGGGAGGGGCAACAATGTAAAACCATTGTAGGTCATCTCTTGTTCAATTATATAGCAGACAACAGTGTTGCCAACAGTAAGGGGCCTTAATTTCGTGAACGTGCATGTTCTTTTTAAAACAGCTATTTTTGGAAACACCTTGCCAAGTTACACGTGAGATTTTTTCGGTGCACTTCAAGTCTTAAACTGCCACAACACTAGCGTTAGACTGCCAGAAGTTTTCGATGAAGTTACATAATAAAGGTGCAGAAAGTGCAATGACCGAAGCTTTATTAGCATCAGATACATTTTTCATGTCAAAGCATCAAGATGGCTGGGGCTTCCTGCATTCTGAGGATTCACCAATGCATTAAAATTATTCTGAGAATCCAAGATGGCCCTGCAGTGTATTTTTGTCAACTAGTGACTATGACTCCTGTGAACAACACATCATGTTTGTATTGTAGTAACAGCGCAACAACGATAGGAAGAGACAAAATGGATTGGAAAGAGCGCTGTTCCTCACATCACGCTGCAGTGTTTGCCACGTCACTTTGGCAACGATCTCACCGACATAGCAGCTAGAAAAGTACATGAGCAAAACAAGCTTTGTTTCGATACTTTTGTCAAGAACTTGCACAGCCCAGCACCCAAGCAAGCTAGACTACTATACGTCATTGCAGAAATGGCCCCCGCATGTGACCAAACTCGCCCCAAACTGTGTTCAACTGACCATTGTATGCAAATGTCCCTATTACCTGGTCTTTCCCGAAGTAAACAAACAATACTGTATCGCTCAGTTGGCCATTGCATTCAATAAATAATGCGCACTCATTCTTGACTTAGAATTTCGATTTACTTATTTTCAATACTGTGAGCTCCATTAGGCTGTTACGGGGTAAGACAGTTTACAATACAGAGAGAGTACATGCAAACAGCATGGCACAAACAGCACAATACTGATAACATAGCACGCAGGGTCTACAGTACCAAGCAGGCAATTACACATATGCTGCTTCCATAAACACTGGGCCATCTGCCTCTGTTCTGGCTAACCTCAGTGCTTTCAACGATCTTTATCTCTCCCTTCATGTTATCTGCACCAACGAGATGTACTATGTCCACAACGTAATTACAAAACACTGTGACAGTTTGTAATAGAAACATAATGGCATTCTTATTATGCATGCTCTTCTTTTATGTGAAGGTCAAGTACGCTGCTGCTGAAAAAGTATACGTCTCGGAAAAAAATCCGCTCACCAGGCATACAACTGGAGCCAGCGCTTTCTCAAAAGTGAGAGTAGTGGAGCGCTTCGCCATCGTTCAGGTGTTGACGGCGAATCGGGCACGAGTACTGCGCGAACCTGAACTCGCAGTTGATCTGACCCTTGAAGGTAAAGTCTTTTCGGCGAGCAATTTCTCTGGGCCCATATCTAAACAAGAATGGATGAGCAACATTAAATAAGCGACACTATTCACTTCAAGCATTGTCTGAGGCACAGCCATCATAAGCCACGTTCATAGGGTATTAAAGCCTGCTAGGTATTTTCTATTGAATATGTTAGGAATAATGAAGTGACTTTCTACTTCGTGGAACAAATTTTGGAATGGAAAAGGTACCGCTTCGGAGCAGCCATGAGTGTTTTCAGGGCAGAAAAAATGCTAGTTTGGAGCAGCTATTGGTGTTTTAGATACAAATTCAGAAATACACCATACAACTCTAACAGTTGAAAGCATCACCGAAGTGCCTCATATTAGTGATGCTTCTTATGAGATATTTCACAAAGTACAATCAATATAGATTGCAAAAAAAAAACAATTAAAAAGATGGCTATAGAATGCACTATTAAATAAGCTATATATTCAAAGTATTACAGAAATGAGATCAAACTGATCGGATGAGCACCACATTATAAAAGCAACACACATACAATCACAGTCACATACGACTGCTACCAAAATGTTGAAAATTGGTATGAGATCAAAGCATCACGGTCATCATCACAATTCACAAAATGGCCAGCCCGGCAAGTTTAAAACAAAACGAAACTGCTAATTGAGCTATATGCTTGATCGGACAGTTCACATAACATAAATGGGATCAGAAATCATAAAGCTGCATACTAGTGGCATACGAGGATGATGAGTGCAGAGATTCTTCTCGCTTTCTCAATGGCTTGCGAGTTCATCATACAGCGAAAGTTTTCGCCTTTCTTTTCTGAGGGCCGTTTCGAAGCACTTACTAACAAAAATCACAGTTTGGAACAACACGTAGGCGCAATCATAGTTAAGTAGTTAGGAGCGATCGGGGCACCATTTCGATCAATCTATTAGCAGTACGTTTTGAGACGATCTTAGAACAACCATCAGCGACGACTGTAGGTTGATTGGCAGAGCGTGTTTGTCTGCAGGGAGCAGTTTTCTCGCCTTTCACAATGCCCCGGTATTAGATGCACACCAGGATTTATCGGGGTTTTTACGAATAGGCAGAAGCAAGCTCGACTCACACTGAACAAAGAACTTTTGTATTGCCCATTTCGATGTAGGCAGATCCTTTGGCTTGGCTGACCACTCCCGTTTTCAAAACTGCGGGATACATCAAAACTGAAGTCAGCACCGAATTCACCGGCACTATAGATGAGCTGACGTATGTAACAGCCGCAGAGCTCGCAACTTACAGATTGGTCGGACGTCGCCAAATTGTCTTCCATCATGACGCTTTCCCGAATTATTTAACTGCGAAGACAAACACAACAACACAGATGACACCTCTTGAACGCATCAAGCGATCCTTTACCAATACCACTGACAACTCGTGATCGAACGCTACATAGTACACAAATGCCGAAAAATTCAAATCTCCGTTAATGATTAGGAGAACCAGCACTCTTACCAATGTTATTCGCGCTTTTGATAGAGCACGTAACTTTTGGCAGTTTCAGGACCACAGTTTCTTTTTGAATCCTTCGGCATGCTGCTTGTTTACGTACGTAGACACACACACGCCGCGCCGAACCACGAACACGCGAACAACCGGCCGCGTTACCGGCTTGACTTGGTTGCGAAACTATACTTTATGACAAACAACATAGGAACTAAATATTTTTTTTAAATTTTATTTGACACTTGTTTACTATAAATTAATTTAAAAATAAAACTACACATAAGTTTTGTTTTTATTAAAAAACAAAATGCATATGCAAATTAAGATTCTTTGGCATATTCATGAGCACGGAGGAAGGAATGAGTTTTGGCGCTATTGGTTTTGCGGCTTGCGATGACCGCGACTACTACAGCGACTACAGTGAAGTGACTGAAGAACTCAAGCGCGCTCTCTTTAAGAGTAGCACAAAAAAGCACATAGCAGTTGTATCAGATGGTCTCGTCAATGCACCCTGCAAAAGATGCCAAGACACGTCTAACGAATATATGGCGTCATATCAAGGAACTTCAAGGTAACATCTTGATAGTCAAACTTTTCATTTGGGCATATATCTGATGCATAAAATCCGTACGATGCGCGTGCCCTCCTAAAAGGTTTTTGATTGTGACTTGGTTGCTTTGGGTGGACAGTGTGCCACCAGGGACGTAAGCAGAATATTTTTCGGGTGGGAGGGTGTAAAGAGATTGTGGTTATAAAAGGGAAAAGAAGAGAAAAGTGAGCCTCGTAACTATCTGCATCAGAGTGCGACACCTCAACAGTAGCTCACAAGGGATGGGGGTATGGAGGTATGGTGGCTAGAATCGGGAGGTGACGCCAACGGGAGCTCAGAGTCGCTCCTCCGTTTCGAGCAGCGCGGCGGTGGCGCTGTCGGTGGAATGGTGATGCTAGTTACGCGCGCTGCGCCTTGAGTGCGCGGACCTTTTAAAGATGCACGATTCCGATAAATTGGCGATTCAGGTAACTCACTGTGACGATGGCAGATAGGACGCCATTTCGAGCAATAAAAGAAATTGGCTGTCGCTGCGAGACTTCTGTGACGTTGAATCTGCGTAACTAAAAGCTTTCGTTCGAATATCCCTGCAGTGTTTTGGAGTGCAAGGCGACGGCTTTCTTAAAAAAATATTACCTAAGCTCTGGGGGAGGAACATAAAACAAATATTTATTGCGCATCATATTATTAGTAATACCTATTGCACATCATAGAATACAGGTAAAATAGAGGGTAAAATAACACTTGAGATATCGACGTTGTGAAGTTCGAGAAGGCAACGCCATGATGTTTTTTTTTTTTGCGTATGTGCTCATAGAGGCGTGGGCTTTTCATGAACATAATTAGGCATTTTAGAGCTCATTCACTTTCATGCTTCATTTCTTTTGTGGATTTTCTTTTAGCCGCTGCAAAGCACGCCTTGAATTGTTGCTGTTGCTTAATGGGTAGGGCCTTCACCGCTTCTTCAAATGCTGCAGAGTCATTCTGTGCATTCTTTTCTTCCATTTCTTTGATGAGTGATTTATCCTGCAGGAAACTCAGGCGTCTCCTTTTCGCTTGCGCTGTTCGCAGCTTAAGCCTGTATGAAAGCTTTTGGGACTGGGCCACATTTTTGCCTTTTCTTCGCCTGTAAGACTCTCGATTCCGGAGCTGTCTTCGGAGGTGCTTGCATTGTGGGCAGGCTTTTTTTTTTTTTGGCGTTGGAGCAACCCCCCGGCAAGATGGGCTGAAGGTTCTGTCATCAAAATTCTTCTCCTTGTACATTAAACTTACTCCAAATTCACCAGTTTTACCAAACCCTCTGCATGGTATCATGGAGTCGACGTCGCGAAGCAACTCTTCTGCCATTTCGATGTCGGTAATGTCAAGGGTTCTTATTATTGTGGCTTGCACAAAAGCTGTCACTTGAAGTTTGTTTTCATTTGATGTCATTAGCACATACTTGTCAACAGTCAACTTGTCACCATCTAGTGCGCACACTGTAAACACCGTGGCGTTGTCGGCTCCAGCAATTATATGTCGATCCAGTAAGCGCTGGGAAGATCACACTTGCGGGCGTCAGGAATTGCAGGCACATTCAGAACAGGTACTTGGTGACTGTCGCTTTCTGTGCTGTCTCCTCGCTGTCTCCTCGCTGTCTCCAACTGTCTCCTCGCAAGCAGACGTGCTTGGTTCCTGACGTCGAATTTCGTATGGCAGGCCGCAAGTGGATGTTCTTGACGTCCTTTTCTTCGGCACTTTCTTTGAAAGATACGCAGGAACATATGGGAATATAGTTAGCACCGCGTCAGACTTCAGCACCACTTTCCTTCGGGGAATCTGAACAGTTTCGCCGTTTATCACGTGCGTGTAAGAACGCTCAATAAACTGCTCGTCGAAATGAAGCTCACAGAGCGCCGACTTCGCGTCCAACGACTTGTCGGCACGGGGTACGGCTCGTCGCCAGGCTTCGAAGAGGGCAGGGTCTTTGGGAACAGAGAAGAGAGAAGCACGCTGACCTTGCTTCCTCGATGACACATAGCCGCTCGTGCAGCCAGGAGCGAAGCAGTGGCGTTGCCTCGCTTTCGTAGTGCTGGAGTTCATCCTAAGCTCGGCAGTCACACTGTCGTGTCAGCAACTAAATACATTTTGCCAAAAGCGAGACAACAACGCGGGAAACTGCACACGCCCAGGCACACTTTCAGAGGCGAACCGTTGAGCCTAGAGGCGAGCCGACGAGAGAACGCGGAGCGCGCGCTTCGCCCGCATCACTATGCCGACAGCAGCGCCGTGGTGGCCGTCGCGGCGGCGCTTGAAAAGGAGGATCGCGCGCACTCGGCGATTATGCGGGTGCTGGCGTCACCTTCCAATTCTAGCCACCATAATGGAGGCATTAAAGGATAGGATTAAAGGTAGAGAGAGAGAGAGAGAGAGATGCGCAAGGACAGCGAGCGACGACAGAAGAGATAAGAAAGAGGAAACACGGTTACAGGAGTCCGAGGACGGGGCACCACTTGCGAGAGCTCTTGTCGGTGACAGGAGGTGGCGTAGGGCTAATCCAGTCGGCCAGAGCTTCGCTGTCGTCGTCGTAGGGGACCGGCGGCACGATGTGGCGCAGAACCAACCCAGTCGGTCAGAGCTGCGCTGTCGTCGGAGATCGCGAGGGCACAATCGGTCGGTCGGCACGGAATCCAACGAGCGAGACCCGTGTAAAGGGTTCATTATACTTTATGTATGTTCGTGCATGTGTTTGTATATGTGCGCGTACCGGCGTTATATTGTGCGTGCACAGTGCTCAACTCCAATGTCTATAACGACCACGGAGGAAGGAAAGGTGATAACGACGGAGCGTCGTGTGCGAAATAGCACGGGCGACATCTGCCGTCGCAAATACGCCACATCTGAGCATGCGCAGCACGAGTGATGTACCTGCCTTGCAATGCTGATCCCTATTTATCACCGCGGATGCAACAACAGCTTTGGCCGTTGAAAGCGCTCTGAACGATTGTAATGTAAATGTAAACACTCCCACGCTTAAATTCACATATAAAAGCCAATAAAGTGGCTGGGGGGATGGCCGCCATGATAGCTCAGTGGTAGAGCATCGAACGCGGTATTCGAAGGTCGCAGGTTCGGTTCCTGCTCACGGCAAGTTATCTTTTCACCCACTTTTCTTTCTTCACATTTACATTACAATTCGGTCTAATAACTTCCCCTATACATTCCTTGGAATTATTGTCTTTATATATATATATATATATATATATATATATATATATATATATATATATATATATATATATATATATATATATATATATATATATATATATATATATATATATATATATATATATATATATATATATATATATATATATATTCACTGTCACGGGGGGGGGTCGTGACGTCGACGAAGAAGCAGACAGTACGTTGAAGATGATTGATTGATATGTGGGGTTTAACGTCCCAAAACCACTATATGATTATGAGAGACGCCGTAGTGGAGGGCTCCGGAAATTTTGACCACCTGGGGTTCTTTAACGTGCACCCAAATCTGAGCACACGGGCCTACAACATTTCCGCCTCCATCGGAAATGCAGCCGCCGCAGCCGGGATTTGAACCCGCGACCTGCGGGTCAGCAGCCGAGTGCCTCAGCCACTAGACCACCGCGGCGGGGCGTACGTTGAAGATCAAACTGTTTATTAGGGCTAACCTGTGCCCGGTAGACGGAAAGTCGGATCACGGTCGCAAACTTGCACTGATAGCAACGAATGCAGCGTCGGTGAGACGTCCCCACTACGCCACCGATCGCCAAAGAGAGGGAAGACCCCTCAACCCCCTTTTTATCCGGTTCCCTCTTGGCTACGTGTCTCAATCACATTCCACATACAGGGATTCTTGCTGGGGCCGGGAAGTAAGAGACGTCACGATCTTTTCTTAATCATGGACGCATTTATTTCAATAGCAAGTGCAAATGGCGTACACACATACTGTCCGTGAACGACATCTCTGTTACACGAAATTGTAACACATCAGCAAATACTCGCGACACGCGAAACAGGATACATAAGCGAAGTAACGGTGACAATACAAGGGTGCCTCAATACAGAGTAAACACACGACGACACAAATGATAAAGTCATTAATAATAAAACCACGCAATGTCTCAATATGCCGCATCCCTTCCCGCAAAGCTCGTTTAAGTAAGGGAGGGGAAGTTCGTCTCACAGAATGTCCCGTAGACGGGGCCTCGGAGTTGGCTGCTCGAATCAGGGCCGAAGGTTGGTTCTTGGCGTCGAGGTCTGATCTGTCTAATTCGTCAGCGTCTTCAGCGTCTTCGTAATCGTCGCCTACGTCGTGCCTCTGAGTGATTTCCATCTTAGCCCTCTTTCGTAACGTTCCATTCACTCGCCTCCTATCCCTAACGTTCATTCCTCATCGTACCGTCCTTGCCCCAGTGATCATCTCATCGCCTCTCATCGCTATCTCTTCGCACCGTTATCTTCATTTTCCATTCCGTCTCATTACCATCTCGAGTTCATCAATTCGTATATCTCTGACCCCCCTCGTATCGTCTCGTAGTCCCTTTTTGTAAGACACGACTCCGCCCTACCGGGGCACCAAACCAGTCGCCACTATCGACGCGGCATATTTTCTTGTCAGTCGGAGTGTATCATCTTCGACGGCCGCCCCCGCGGCCCACACCAGTAGAAAAACCTCTCCCAAACTCCCGATGATCTCAGAGCTATAGCCTAGAGTCACTAGTAATCGAACTAGCCGCACTAAATAAATAAACTATGTGCATCAAGAAGTGTGGTGGTTTGGGCTAGTTGGTATGGCATGACGATAGTTATAGCACAAGAACAGAACGACGACAAACGTCTTTTTGTCCGTTTGTTCCTTTGTCGTCGTTCTGTTCTCGCGCTATAGCTGTCGTCATGCAGGAAGAGACGCAATAAAATTCTGCTTGTTCGTTTCTGCTTGATTCATGAAAAAAAAAACGCCGGACGTTGTTCAAGATTTTCTGCGTGAGTAAATCGGTGAGTTGTATCCTTAGTCCAGGATCCCATTGGCGCAAGCCGCTGTCCTCGCACGTGTCACAAGGGCCTCTTGGGTCTTCGGATCCGAGGTGGAAAAAGAAACGCGTCCCAGAACTCACTGTTCCACACAGACACATACACATAAAGAGCACGGAAGAACTTAACAACGCTACGCGCAATATGGCAGCGGAAACAGACTGGCGAGTACGTAACCACCAGTGGCACATACCCGAAATAGCGGTCCTTACAATGTCTGCTGGATGGGGGCTTTTGTATATGATGAATACATGATGAAAATATGTGAGATGGCTGTGCTTGAAGTTTTCTCTAGACATATGGACGGACGAACGGACTGACGCACGGACGGACAGACAGAGGGGCGCGCAGACGGATGGACAGACAGAGGGATGGCCGCAAAAAGAGATGGACGGTGTCACAAAACGAGCGCTCAAAAGGACGCGCCGCCAAATTCTCGCGACGAAACGCCAGAGTGACGCCGCGAGGTCAACGATAAAAAAAGAAAACAAACATCCAAAGACTCCCCGGGCGCGCGACTTTCTCCCTCGGAAGCGTAGGTTCGCCGACGAAATCTCCTCGCGTCGGCGGCCGAGCAAGCCTTGGAATTTTCTCGATGGAAAGGGGCGTGGTGATGCCGGGTTGAGTCATCCGTCGCGGACGGCCCCCCGTATCGTCTCGCCCTTTCCCCCACCAGCCTTCGCTGCGCATCGCGCCGACGAAATGATGAGAACTTTCTGGAATCTCGCGCGGAAGGTATTTAATCGAGCCGCCGAGATGGGAGATCAGGAGAAGAAGGAAGTTAGCGCCGGAGTGCGTTGGTTATCCCGCCGCGTCAGTCGGTGAAGGTTTTGTCCTTAGTGACAAAGCAGGAGAATAAGAAAGTATGCGCCAGAGTGCGTAGGGTGTTCCGCCTTGTGGGCGAAGCCTTTTGTCTTCCGTGACAAAGGGGGAGAAGAAGAGGATTTCCACCTGAGGGGTGAAGGCTCGAGCTACAGGCAAGAGCGTGTGTCTACCGCTATCGAGCGAAGACGCGTGGCAACAGCTGCGTGTGTGAAGCCGACGTATTTCCGGCGAAGTTAGGAGCTTGGAGAGCGGCCAATTGAAGACGCGAGCTTTCCTGGAAGAGAAACTTCGGGGGCAGCGGAACGACAACAACGCTGGACTTTGAGTGAGTGATTGTCGGAAGAGTATCATCCAGACTTTTGTTCCAAAGACTTTGGACTGAATGAGTTTCCTAACGCTTTAGTCTTTAAGTGTCTTGGTTGTTCAATGCATGCGACTGCATTGTAGTGCATATTGTTGTCTGTGTCCGTTGTTTCGAGTGTGGCTGATTGTACTGTGTAGTACGTTGTTTGGTTGGTGACATATTGTATTCAACTATTGAGGAGTGTGCATACTTGTGTATTGTTTTTGATCTGCCATAATTGAGAATATAATTTTGTTTTGTTTATCAACTCTCGGCTCTGACTTGTTCTTTGGGCCGCAGCTGGCGTCTGCTGGCGCGCCAAATAGGACCACTTCTAAATTGTCCACGCTTTCGTGGTGCGGTTCGGGGGGCCGATACTTCGGCCCTTGGAATTAGCCCGGCGATTGCCTCCCTAATTAACGGGACCTGTGACAGACGGACAGACAGTCGAATGAACAAACGGACGGATGCACCAAGGATCACACAGATAGGCGGACGCAAGAACGAATGGACAGACAGACTGACGAACGCTGCGCCCCACCAATCATCATTCACTCCGTGTATATGCTGTGATTTTTTTAAGGGTGAAGCTTCCGCCCATCCCCCGTTGTCCTACGTAGCCACCGGTGGCACATACCCGCTCTAGAGCGGGTATGTGCCACAGGGGATGCGAGATGGGAGATGGCGGTACTTGAAGTATCAACTAGATGGACGCACGAATGGACGCATAGACGGATAGACAGACAGACTAGCAGACGGACGGATGGATGGATGGACGCATGGAGCGGGTATGTGCCATAGGGGATGCGAGATGCAAAATGGCGGTACTTGGAGTGTTCACTAGATGGACGCGCGGACGGACGGATAGACAGACTAGGATATGGACGGACAGATCGACGGACACGTGGACGTACGCATGGATGGACGCTAAACAGACGAATGGACGCCTGGATGGACGCACGGACGGGCGGAATGAAGAACGAACGGACGGATGGAAGCATGGACGGGCTGACAAACGCTTCACCCCACTCATCATCGTTCACTCCGTGGATTGGTTGGTTGGTAAGAGCTTTATTGGAAGTCCTGCAGAACTTTCGCCGACCGGGCCTTAGGTCTCCCGCGTGGGGACGTCAAGACCTTGCCTGACCGTCGCCTCGTGGGCCTGCTGGACGGCCCAGAGTTGGTCGCCGAAGCTGGGGATGCACAGCGCAGCGGTCGTTGTTGGTGCTGTTGAAGTCGTTCGGCGGAGAGAATTCCTCAGATTGCTTTCAGCAGTGATGTTAAAAGAAGCCGTCTTGACATCGAGGATTTTTCACTGGACGCAGATGGTTGTCAACGCGCTGAGAGTGACAGCGACGATGAATGACCAGCTGCTAACTCACGGGCAGCGAGTTGCACTTCCCGTGCCGTCATGCGTTGATGTTTTTTTTTCACTCTCGTAAGTCACTTTCATTGTACATTTATTGTATAGTATCTTTCGACGATCTCAAAATAAAGAAAAAGAACCATAGTTTTTTTTGTGCATTACAGTGAATATTACAAAACGCCGCATGCGCTCGTCCAGCGAAGCGAAATGGTTAGAGCAATGAAATATGCTGTTACGACCAACGTTTATAAAACGTTGGTTACGACTACAGCCCACGCTAACTTCTGCAATTCACCGGTGCTGTCCGAACGAGGTTTTTCGACAAATTTTCACAATTTTGACGTTGCGAAAAGCGTACGCGTGTATTCGTTTCGATATCCTTGTTAAGATCGTGCTGATGGAACCTGCAACATCCGAGTGCAGCGAATTGCGCACTGTTGGAGTCTCATCATGGCTGTGACACAAGCGCTACCTAATGGGAAGTGAAACGCTTGCGGTCCGTTGAAGAACAGTTTTATGATGCTTACAGCACAAGTAATGATGATGGCGTAACATGTTTGCAAACCATCGCTGCGCTAAACATTCGGTCCTGTGCAGCAGCGACGGCGTGCTACTTGCTAGTGGCCTACTACTGCGGCAAATTCGTCAGACAGGCACGGCACAAATTATCTCGGAGTGCCGTTCAGTTCATACGTGAAGGATAGTTCGCGCCGTTTTCTGTAGCACGCACAGGATTACGCGAAGCATCGTTGATACACGGGCGATCAGCTGACACGACCACCCTTCGCACTGCGGCAAGAAATGAGGTAGCGAACATTCAGCAGTTCCTGTAGTTTGGGAAAGTACTTTGGTCCGATATAGCCACCCGGCAGTGGACCAGAGGGCGCGACGAAGCTCCTTTGGCCGCCTCAGCATTGTTGGTACCGACTGCTAGGGATACTGAGAAAATGGAACGCTCGCTGAACACAGTGACACGCTGATGTGTCAGTGCCCTTTTTGGTACGTTTTCAAAGAACGCATCCTGGGCACTTACATAATCAGCCGTGACCCCCTTGCTCACAACTATATAAGTTCGGTTTTGCTGCGCCTACTCGCTAGGCTACGCATTAGAAGACTGTTTTGCGGCGCCTACTCGCTAGGCTGTGTGTTCTGGCGCTGCCATCAGATCTCGTAAACTGCATTGCCGGGTGCCTATGCATTCATTTGATGATCAAGAGTTCATGTGAAAGCGGCACGGGGAGCACGTCTGTGCGTCCTATCTTTTCTTATGCGAGTTCACGGGTTGATCTTCCCTTCGCAGCCATCTCGGATTGCACAGCGTGCCACTTATAGGCCGTGGGCATTGCGGATACAGCAGTTTTGTTTTCGCGACACCACTTGCATCGTCCCATACGGCTACACCTGTTCTTAGTTGCGATTCTACGATGCAAATTAGACACGAGAGTGCCAACGGGAGGCACTGATTCATAGTTTGCTTGCCCGTATTATCAGGTCTTACCGCTTCTTCACGCACTCAGCTCCAAAACAAAGGGAAGCACGCACGGTGTCCACAGCAAAAGATCAGAAAATGCGGTGTTCTACACAACCCAGAATCCTATGAGTGACGTCATCACGTAGGTGGCGCCACGGTATGTCCTCGAGGCCAATTAGCATCATCTTTGAAATCGCCCGTGTGGCAGCTCGTCTTCGTCAGTTGAGTCATTAGACCATCGGCTCGATGGCCTTCGAAACACCCGTGTGATACCGGTATTATTTAAATGTCCCTTTAAAAGATGCGAATTTAAAACATTGTATTTGGTAGCGCTAGCCTAAAGGATACTAAGGATGGCTAGATAAATTCAAGGATAAAGAGATTACGATGCGGTCAGTATTTTAGCTAGCCTTACACGTTGACAAGAGCCTGAAAAGATGCTAGTGCAAGCGTGGAGACTTATCGAGAGAGCATTGCACGGATCGCCTCGTTGTGGCAACTCCTAGTTATACACATTCCAACAGCAGGTTAAAAAGCTTACTGCTCTACCATAGTAGAGTACCAAGTACTAATTATCGTGAAAAGTTTTTCAAAAAAAAAAAAAACAGCTTTCTGCTCTCTTACGTTGCCTAAAATGGGCTCGGAGTCTCGGATGGCTTTATGCTCTTCCTAAGTAGAGAACCACATATATATTGCAGAGTATGTAAAAAAGGTAGCATACAGATATGCAATTCCAGTCTTTATGTCACTAGTTTTGTATATATTGCTTTCTAAAAGTGATAAGAAACTCAGCTTTGAATTTGATAAGAATCACAGCGAAGTTTCGAAAATTATAATAGTTGTAGAGAAATGACCAATGCCGTCTATTATCATTTGAAATTTGAAAATTTCAATTGTATTTACCACTCGTTGAAATGGGCAATGAAAGGGGTCAAGCAAGCAAGAAGGGCGGTGTGTGACCGTAATATTTTGTTAAGTTCAATACCACTGAGTGATAAGGTACAACTATATGTACATGCAGATGATATTGCGTTTTTTGCATGTGGCTGTGATATTCGTTTACTATATTCAACTCTACAGTTTTATTCAGCAACATCGGAAACCTGGTTTCAGAAATTAATATGAATATGAACGTAACTAAATGTGCTATAATAGTTGTTCCATTGGACGTACCAGTTACTATTTCTCTTCAGTACTATCAAGAAAGAATTCCCCAAGTTAATTGTAATAATTATCTGGGTGTGTTGTACGATCAAAAACTGAGCTGGCATGATCACATTGAACATATTAATATTAAGGCTACACGTACTGTTGGGATGATAGGTAGGCTTGGCCGCCTCCGTTCCGCTCTTTGCAGAGATACGCTGATCATGATTTATCGCATGTACGTTCGTCCGATTCTCGAATTCGGATGTGTACTATTCTTTGGTGGACCAGCATACAAAATAAACCCCTTGATTCTCTTAGAGCGGGAGGCTCTTCGAAGTTGTTTAGGTGTGGCGAAATTCACAGCTAACAATGTTTTGTATCAAGAAGCTCGGATACCCACTCTTGCTTGCAGATTCAGTATTTTAACAGTTAAAACCGATTTAAAATTTTCTGAATCCACTTTAAGAAGGCGACAGTTTGTACTTTTTGCCGAGCCCGGTATTTTTTTCAATGAGCATTGGTCCCGTGTGTATAAACCCCAAGTGCTACTTGTTCAAACACTTCTAGATGCTTTAAATGATAATGTATTCGAAATCATACCATCTGACAAACCAATCGGCCAAGTGCAAATAAGAATTTGACGATGTCTTCCCAATGAATGCTAAACACTTGCCCTCTAAATATTTGATTGGCTTATTAAAAGAACACCTTTCTTAATTAGGTACTAATATAGCAATTGCAACGGATGCATCTATGAGTGGCGAGAAGTCAGGTGTGGGTATTTTTTTCTCTCTTATTATTCTGGTCATTTTCATTACGCCTCCGGGATTATACACCAATACTTGAAGCGGAATTAACGGCCGTTATACTAGCTCTTCGTAAAGTGCCTGCGACTCATTCAAGAGCTGTGATAGTGACTGACTTGTATTCCGTGTGTTCATTTTTATCATCGCCATCGGCATCAGCATTACTAGAAACTTTTAAATCATTAATCCCAGCAAACATTCGTCCAGTGCGAATGATATGGGTGCCAGGCCATGGTAGTATATTTATATTTATAAATGAGATGGCTGACACACTTGCGCGAGCATCCCTTGATCTGCCGATTGTGCCAATCATGCCTCTTACAGCTTATGTAACAGCAGCGAGGTTCACAAAACTTTTCATTCTTGAAGACCCATCAAAAATTACGATACCAAATCCAGATTTCTAAATGGTGCCTCATGCGTAAATTGGAAGTCTCTACAACAAAATTACGTTGCCGTGTACCCTCTTAATTTCTACTTAAACAGGTCTGGTCTGGTGCCATCCCCTCTGTGCTCAAGCTGTAATGAACCCGAACATATCGACCACTTTCTTCTCACAAGTCACTGTTTCGAAAATCAAAGCAAAAATTGTTTCAAAGTTTTATTTAAAAACTATAGGAATACCTCGTACTTCTCCTAATATTTTGTCTTTTGGGGCCGCTTCATTAGGACACAGCGACAGGAACATCTGCGGGGCTCTCTGCGAATTCCTATGTAACACAAGATTACCTTGCTGAGCCATTGATCAGCTCTCGATTTTTACTAGCCAATCTAACATTTATTATTTAGCTATTACACTGTAATGATTTAACCTTCAGAAGAATTTCATATAACAATTCCACCTCAGATATTCAACAAATTCTTTTATTTCTCTTCTTTCTCTTTTTTTTCACATTCTGCCAAATTAGTCCCACAGTCAAAACAAAGTAATCCTATTCCCCTAGCTTGGATAACCAAAAGGTGTTGACTTGCATTGACCACCGGCTTCTTGGCCAATCCCCCTTAGTGGGTGAGAGCCACAAAAGTAAGGATCAAGCAAGCAAGCAAGCAAGCAAGCAAGCAAGCAAGCAAGCAGGTAAAGTGATCACGCGTGAGCATGATCTTCGAATGAAGAAGAAGTGGCGGCCGTCGTGTTCTGCGGTCGTGTACGGTGCCTCAGAAACCTACCCTGACCTCCGAGCTCCGGTTCATAAGTATGGATATTAGCAGCAGGGACAGCGTGATTATTGTCGCCACCTTCTGCTGCGTAAGTTTCACTTGAATTGGAAGACTATTTTATGCGGTAGTGACGCATGAAACGTTTCGTTAGGGCTTAGTTCTATTTCGAGAGACTCCTTTTCACTTGGGCAACCGTAGTGCGTGGGTTTCGTTCTATTACTTATGGGATAGTCACACTGTGTCTGTAATACTAGTACACATGCGTCCATTCACACAATGCAGTGTTTTTTTTGGCGGTATCAGAGTTACGCGCAGCGGTGATTTGCAGCTGAACATGCCATCACTTGTGTAACGCAATGGTCACTAAGACAAGTGTTACAAAGCACGAGAGAGAGAGAGAGAGAGAGAGAGAGAGAATAGAGAAGCAAGGCAGGGAGGTTAACCAAGCATGGAACGCTTGGCTACTTTACACTTGGTGTAGGGGAAAGGGGGAATCGCAAGAATGAAAGAGGTAGAACAGAAGAGGAGTTAGAAGGAGAGGGATAAATGGTCAGCTCAAGACTACACAGCATTGTCTCACGCCGTGCTTTCAGAAGTGCTAGTGAAGTCCGGTGGTCCTTAAGATGCGCAAGAGGGCCTTGAGAGAAAGCCATTGTGACCACAAAGACGTTGCAGCCATCGCATTTATTTAGGTTAAGGACGCGAAAATGTATACACGTGTGGGTGAACGCGCAAAGGCATCAATTCGCATATGACAGAAACACGACCATTTCAATGTCCAAACCTGTAGTTCTAGCCATATCAAGTTGCACACACTCGAATTCACCTACCTCCACGGCATAAATCGGGTAATATTAGAAAGTGGGAAATTGTGTGCGTGCCTGCCTCTTCTTTTAACTGTCAGGATTCCTTTAAGTCACAAAACAACTGATCCTTTGCAGTCATTATATACTCATTGTAAATTAATGAGGCATACCTTCCCTTACGCGACGCTATAATACATGATGCAATGCTTCATGTGGCGTCATTGTTCAAATTCGACTTTATATAACGTATAATTTGTAACGTTGTTATAAATTGTAATCTTACTGTATCGCACGGAATGAAACGGAACAACAAAACATTTAGTATTACAACTGTAAACCGTGATAGCTTGATCTGGATCAGCGCTGTGTGTCCCTAACTGGGCCGTTAAAGGTTGTCACAGATCTGATGTTAGTGACCAAATAAAAAAAAATCACAGCTTATCTACAGAATGAATGATGATGAGTGGGGCGAAGCGTCCGTCCGTCCGTTCGTGCATCCGTCCGCCCGTCCAACCGTGGGTTGATCTGTACGTCCATGCGTCTGTCTATCTGTATGTCCGCCCATCTAGGGAACGCTCCAAGTACCACCATCTCGCACCTTTTCATCATACATTGATTATATACAAGTACCGCCATCTAGCGGACATTCTAAGAAATAAACGAGATGTGGCTACCTACTACATACATCCAGGTCGCACGGCCCCACGGCATAAGGAGCTTCATCCTAAAAGTCTATACCCTATGCGCACATACCCGCTCAGGCTCTCGGGTATTGTGCCACTGGTGGTTACAAACGGGTATGTGCCACCGGTGGTTAGAAACGATAACGAGAGGCAAACAGATGATGCCGTAAGGAGCTTTGCCCCTAAAAATATGCCGTTATGACACAAACTGAAAACGCTGTAATCGAAACGAGGTGTATTACATAGCCACAAATTATCGCGTTTCAATCCATGAGGACTCGACAGGTCCTGTTTTCACACTTAGGTGAAACCTCGAAGCGCATGACATCGCTGTTGCGGCCAGGCGCACGCAGTCGCGGGCAGGCAGCTGCTCACGCGTGCGTAGACACTTGAGGGGTTCAACGGTGTCCCCTGCTACGGCGGCAATCGACAGCAGCGCTGGGCCACACCGAATGCCTCGCGCTCTCAGATTTCCCCTGAAATGCGCTGTACAGGATGAAACGCCTTTTTTTTGCACGGGAAGAATTAGCCTGATAGCCACGCGTAACGTGTCCTTCCCTCCATCGCAAGGCCCGCTCACTCTCGCAGGTGAACAATTTCGTGATATTCCTGGTGCACGTGTTCCCACCTGAAGGCAGGTTCAACAACAAGGAACCAGGTAAGTGTGTTCGGCTGCACCGCATGTCATAGCAACTTGTACAGTGCTTCAAGGCAGTTATTTAGTAACGTGATTCCGAAATGGACGAGGAAATAAAGAAACCTTATCCACGTCCTGTGCGGAGTGTGGCCACCTGCCTCGTTATCGCCATGCTAATTGCCAGGTAAAGCACCTCGGACATAATCATTCCCTCAATGTCGGTCCCGGGAAGTGTCAGGGCCGAAGGACGCACTCCCAGAGCATATGTTTAAGCGTGCATATTTAGTTCTTTGTATGTCTAGTGTCTCATAATCATGTCTTCAACGTTATACTAACTATTCTTTTGTGCCAGCGAATAATAGGAGTGTGTGTTTGCCTAAGTGAACCTTTAGCAAGATGCGCTTTCCAGATGCACAGTACCGCTTCGTAGTATCGTACTTTGCATTAATTTTAGCGGCAATTGATTAATTTTAACCACAATAAACCATTATTTTTTTGACATGCTCTTATAGAATAGAGTGTGCAGCCGTTCTTGCACTTTGCTCGCATAAAAAAAACTGCCCAGTATGAATCGACGCGCAACGCCGAGCTGAGCAGTGCAGTGTTTACAGATTCTCGACAGCACGATGCAGGCATTTCCAATGTTACTTTGGCAGTGGAAATCTCTGTGTCATCGCGGGCTTGAGAACTTGTGCGCTACAGGTTTTTCAAATTTTCGCTTCACAATAATCCAGATCAGAGCACCAGCAAGTGAACACCACGAACTATTAGAGCACCAGCAAGTGAACACCACGAACTATTACGTTCAGGGGCTTCACCGCCGTCATTAAATAACCCCTAGACCACCAGATATGGAAGTTTACTCGTGGGTGCTGCATTTGTGTATGAGTCTACGACAAACACGTTGCCGTGAGAATCGCGCGACACGATGCCGTATATAGTAGCGGAGCTACACGCGTTTTATTACTCAAATCAGGCGCTCGTCGATCTCGCTCTTTCCTTCGATATGCTCCTTTTGTCGGCTTGTTTGACATCCTAGTTCTTCAAGTCCTTGTCATCTCCTTTCTTATGTATTAAGATGATGTTAGCGTTCTTCCAAGACCCTGGTACTCCTTCCCGTCAGGAGACACCTCGTAAACAGGGTGGCTAGTTTTTCTAACACAATCTGTCCTCCATCTTTCAGCAAATCTGATATTACCTGATCCTCACCAGCAGCTTTGCCCCTTTGCATGCTCTCCAAAGCTTTTCTGACTTCTTCTATCATTACTGGTGGGGTGTAATCTGGGTTACTGCTAGTTTCTTATAGTATTAAGGTCGTGGTTGTCTCGGCTACTGTACAGATCTCTGTAAAACTCCTCCGCTATTTTAACTATCCTATCCATATTGGTAGTTATTTTGCCTTCTTTGTCCCTTAGTGCATACATCCGACTTTGCCTATCCCAAGTTTCCTCTTCAATGCTTTGACACTTCCTCCGTTTTTCAGAGCGTGTTCGATTCTCTCCATGTTATACCTTCTTACATCGCATACCTTACGTCTATTAATCAACTTCGAAAGCTCTGCCAGTTCTATTTTGTCTGTTGTACTTGACACTTTCATGATTTGACGCTTCTTAATTAGGTTCTTCGTTTCTTGGGAAAGCTTGCCAGTGTCCTGTCTAACTACCCGGCCTCCAACTTCCACTGCACACTCCGTAATGATACTCGTCAGATTATCATTCATTGTATCTACGCTAAGGTTGGTTTCATCACTAAGAGCCGAATACCTGTTCTGCAGCGACACTCTGAATTCCTGTACTTTCCCTCTCAGTGCTAGCTGATTGATTGGCTTCTTGCGTAGCAGTTTCTGTCGTTCCTTCTTCAAGTCTAGGCGAATTCGAGACCGTACCATTCTATGGTCACTGCATCGTACCTTGCCAATCACTTCCACATCCTTAACGATTCCAGGGTGTGCACTCATTATAAAGTCTATTTCGTTCTTATTTTCGCCATCAGGGCTCCTCCATGTCCACTTGCGGTTTTCTCGTTTTCGGTAGAAGGTATTCAAAATCCGTAAATTATTGCGTTCTGCGAATTCTACTAGTAGCTCTCCTCTGGCGTTTCTAGTACCGATGCCATAATCTCCTACTGCCTGGTCTCCAGCCTGCTTCTTCCCTACCTTTGCATTAAAGTCGCCCATCACATAGTATACTGTGTTTTTACCTTACTCATTGCCGATTCCACGTCTTCATAGAAGCTATCAACTGAAGCGTCATCATGGCTGGATGTAGGCGCGTAAGTCTGTACTACCTTCATTTTGTATCTTTTATTCAGTTTAATTACGATACCTGCCACCCTTTACATTAATGCTATAGTATTCCTCTATGTTGCCAGCTATGTTCTGTGAATTAGGAACCCCACTCCCAGTTCTCTTCTGTCTGCCAAGCCCCTGTAGCAAAGGACGTGCCCATTCTGTAGCACCGTATAGGCCTCATCTGTCCTCCTAACCTCACTGAGCCCTATTATATCCCATTTAACACCCTCTAGCTCCTCGAATAGTACAGCTAGACTTCCCTCACTAGATAAGGTTCTAGCGTTAAACGTTGCCAAGTTCAGGTTCCAATGGCGGCCTGTCCGGATCCAGAGATTCTTAGCACCCTCTGCTGCGTTGCAGATCTGACCGCCGCCGTGGTCAGTTGCTTCGCAGCTGCTGGGGACTGAGGGCATCCTAAACGAAGTTCTCGATCCTCCTCTTGCGAGGAGGAATGAGTGCGTGTACATGTGAGCAAATGGTCTTTTTGGCGCGAAGCTCCTATGCCGTGGATCGTGTGTCCGCGATGTATGTAGTAGTAGTCGTAGGTGGCTACCTCCACGCCGGACTATATAGGAGCGGCACGTGCGCACCTTTTTCAATTGAAGAAGAAACTCGCGCACTATAATCATAAATAAAAAGATAGTAGACTGGGATGAAATAACTTAGAGACGAGTATTGATGACTTAATCTTCAATAAAATTTGCCTTCAATTTGATGTTTAAAAAAGAAAAAAATAGTATCGGAAGGACGCACTTTGAGCACTATATATTTGACTAGAAAAAGTTTTAACAATAAAACTCGCTGGGCGTAATCTCTTTGGTTTCAGCAGTGCATGCCTACATAGTCATGTATATTAGAGCAAATGTCTTCACTGTAACGTAGTGATGTCAGTCGTGATACATAGATGTGCCGAAGTGTATGTGCCCTGTTATTGGAATGGTATGAAGCCTTGTGTGTTCTGTACATCTGTAAATAATTTCTTTCTAAACAGCCAACTCTTGGAAAATTTCCTTTTGCGTAGCCACGGGACGCCTTTAGGCTCTGCCACAGTAGAGTAACTAGTACTCTAAATCACTACGCACTTTTTCTAAACACACAAACACATAAAGCATAGCGATCTGTAGTGTATTGGGACCTCTCTTAGAATTTTGATCACTGCTACCCTAGTGTGAAGACCATGTGACGGCTTTATGCTCCTCCCATAGTAGTGAGCGTCGTACTCTAAATAGTGAACTAGTATATAGTGAATATAGCGAACTATTATATCCTCGCACTTTAAATCGTTAACAACATTTTCCAAATTGCACAGGTTCAGCGAGGGTTGGCCGTAGTGCCTTGAATATAGTGAACTAGTATATCCTCGTACTCTAAATCGTTAACAACTTTTTCTAAACACACAGGTTTAGTGAGGGTTGGGCCGTAGTGCCATTGATGAATATAGTGAACTATATAGCCATGAACTAGAGGCGGTGAAGGGTGGACGTAGACACGAAGCGCAGGCCGTAAGAAAGTGCGTGAGTGCCACCTCTCACTTAGTCCTTGGAATGTCCGCTGGATGGCAGTACTTTTATATGTTGAATATATGATGAAAAGATGCGAGGTGGCAGTACTTCACTAGATGTACTGACGGACAGACAGACAGATGCACAGACAAACGAAAGAGTGTATGGACGGATGGATGCATGAATGGATGGACGCAGGGAAAGATGCACGACAAACGCAGGGGACGGACGCCCGGATGGACAGAATACAGAAGTACAGATGGACGCACGTAAGGACGCACGTTACGGTCACACAGACAGACGTACGGATAAAACGCACGGACGGACGCTTCGTTCCTCTGATCATCATGCACTCCGTGGATATGGTGTGGTTTTAAAAATCTTTCTTGGGATATTTGAACGCAGAATGTTGTCCTGTCTGTCACATGATTTAGCCACCGGCCAAAATTTAAGCACTTGCTGAACTCCCAGCCATCTTGAACTGGCGGCTGTGTTTATACTTGGGAAATTTCTTGATGACAAAGTAAATATTACACATATCTGAGGTGCAACATCAATAAGTGAGTATTATGTATTTTCATTTAGTTAGAAAATACATACATACGTAATCCCAAAGATCCCAACGTTTCTTATGCTGTGCTATAAATGTGACTGGCGGAGGAAATGTGACCGGCGGAAGACCGGCGGAAGATAAATGGGACCAGCGAAAGAAGGCCGGCGGAAGATTATCGTCTTTCGACGAGATTTTTATCGTGATTCGCTCCTTCAAGCGAGCTGCAGAAGGGAGACGATTACGAATGTGCGAATAGCAAATATCTGTTCAAGTTAGATTCGAAGAGGATACAGATTTTTTCGACTAATTTGGAAATGAATAGCTGGACAATATATTACATATACTGTGAGCGCAGTCACCGACTCTTCTTTATCAATTGGACGTGTCATCATCATTTGTACAATTTCCTCATCTGTAGATATCATCATCAGTGTGTGCCAGCTCGAGCTCGCCTCGAATAAAGCTCTTCCTCATAAGTGGTGGAGGTGCTTCTCGATCCCCAAGTCCTCTCGCACGTTACCACTGGAGCTCCGCTCGGGTCGTCGTCTACTACCACCTGCCATGGCAGTGCAAGACAATCCTGGTCCGTCCAACACCACCAGCCCAGTGCAGCCTCCGTCATCGACCCTGGCCATCCACAGCCACCAGCGTGATCCGCCAATATTCTCGGGTCTCAAAGGGGATGACGTTGAAGAAACAGCCACACCTACAACCTCGTCAGCGAGTTGAACAGCTGGGATACTCTACACAAGTTGCGTACGGTCCCCTTTCTACCTAACTGATGTTGCCAAAACCTGGTTTTGGAACCACCTCCAAGATCTTCCCGACTGAGACACATTCGCACGGCAGCTCCGTCAGATTTTCGGTTCCCCCAGTGTTCGCGCCGAAGCAGCAACAAAGAAGCTTGCTGAACGCATTCAGCTAGCGGGTGAATCATACACCTCGTACAATGAGGATGTTCTTGCTTTGTGCAAGCGTGTAAATTCAGCTATGCCTCAAAGCGAACAATTATGCCATATTATCAAATGCACAAATACCATCGCATTCAACGCCCTTGCGTCGCAAAACCCTACCACGACTCAAGATGTCGTCACCATTTGCCAGAGACTAGAAGAATTTTAGTCTCTTCGTCTAAGTCATGATGCCTCGGACATTCGTCTTCCTGCGGCCCTCGACATCCGTGCCCTGGTCCGCGACATCGTTCGTGAGGAGCTTCATGGGCGCTGCTCTTCCTGCGCCCCACTGTCTACTTTAGCCTCAGCTCCAACCAACTTGCGGGACATCATTAGGCAAGAGATTGCATCTGCGTCACATTCACCTTGTTCCGCCGAATCCAGACATCGCCAGGTACCAACGTACGCAGAAGTCGCGGCGCTCTCAGCACCCACCACTATCCCAGCGGCTACACCAGGTAGCCATGTACCTGTGGCGTCAGTGTCACCACCGTTCCGCCCACAGCCGTATTACGCCATGCCGCGTCCTCAACGCCCAATCTGTTATTATTTCGGCTATAGGCGCCATGTATCTCGCCTTTGTCGAAGGCGTCAACAGGACTAGCAACGTGGCTACGCCCAGAGGAACGTGGACGCTTGAGTCCACTCACGAACTACCAGCGCAAGCCTTACCGGTCTTCTTTTCAGCGTTCGCCCTCTCCACCTGACAGTAATGGTCTGCCTGTGAACTCCCGTGAGTCTCGCCGCCGCTCACCATCTCCCAATCGCCGTTCTGTGTCGCCTCTGCGACCCGCCTCCAATGTTCTGAATGCCCACTCGGAAAACTCCCCAATGCAGTTTTAGGAGGGGAAACTGCATCCACCGGACAGCCAGCAATTCCTCCAGACAGACCATCGAACTTGTTAACAGAGTTCGTCGAAGGTATACGCGTCGAAGCTCTAGTGAATACTGGCGCTGCTATTTCTATTATTCGCTCTGACCCTTTGCTCCAGTCTCCGCAAAGTAACAACACCTTACTCGGGCCCGTCTCTCCGTGCAGCGACGAACGCCATTTGTCGTCCACTTCGCCCAGTGTACAGTTCGCGTTTTCATAGACGGTATTCGTCATCATATTGCTGTTGCAGTTCTCTGTGAGTGCACCCACGAACTCATTTTGGGGTGGGATTTTCTGTCGTCTGCATGCGCTTCTATACCTTGTCGTCAGCGCCTCATCCACCTCAATCCCACCGACTCTTCCGTATCAGAACCCAAACAGCGCATTCGTCTCGTCACCACTTCGGATTATGTTCTTTGGCCATCCCGAGAAGAAGTAATTAGCGTTGATTGCAGCAACATTGTGGATGGCGACGTGCTTCTACTACCTTATGGCCACACGGTACATCGAGGCATTCTGATCATTCCCGGCCTTGTTCGTTTTTTCCGAAGGGTCTGCTTTTATTACTGCGTTAAATCAGACCCCCGAACGCTTATTGTTGCCCTGTAGATCAACAGTCACATGCGCTATTGACCCGCATCCCGTTGCAATTGTTGCTCTTCCAAGTCAAGAAGACCTACCAGAGCCAAGCACGCCGCCCACTCAACTCTCCCACTCCTCTATCGGTGACGATAAGCCCTGATTTGACAGCAGCCCAGAGTCAAGAATTGCTGAATTTATTGAACAGACATCGCCCTTTGTTTGACGTTCATTCCGCTGTCCTTGGTATAACAATTTCTGCGACTCACCGAATTCAGACTGACGGCTCCCGAATAATTCACCGGCGCCCATACCGCGTGTCTCTCGCAGAAAGGAAGATAATCGAGGAAAACGTATCAGACATGCTTCGACGAAATATCATACGTCCTTCCTCGAGTCCGTGGTCTTCGCCAGTTGTCTTGGTGCAAAAGAAAGATGGAACGGTAGGTTTTGCGTTGATTACCAGGCACTGAACAAAATAACGCGCAAAGATGTTTACCCTCTCCCACGAATTGATGACGCACTAGATTCGCTGCATGGCGAGAGTATTTTTCGAGCCTTGACCTGCGATCGGGCTACTGGCAAATACCAGTGTCCGAATCTGACAAAGAGAAGACGGCTTTTACCACCCCAGATGGGCTATATGAATTTAACGTAATGCCTTTCGGACTTTGTAACGTGCCTGCTACCTTCGAACGTATGATCGACAGCGTACTGCGTGGCCTGAAGTGGAAAACCTGCTTATGCTACCTAGACGACATCATAGTGTTTTCGTCTACCTTTTCGACAACATCTACAACGTCTTGAAGAAGTCCTAGGTTGCTTGCAAAAGCTGGTTTACAGCTGAATACGAAAAAAATGCACCTTCGCAAGCAAGACAATCAAGGTTCTAGAGCACTTAGTCAGCAAAGACGGTATTCGACCGGATCCTGAAAAGCTTGCCGCCGTCCTCGAGTTTCCCCGTCCGTTGCGTCAAAAAGACCTGCGCAGTTTTCTCGGCTTGGCATCCTACTTTCGGCGCTTAATACGCAATTTCGCAAGGCTTGCCTCTCCACGGCTCCATCAACTGCTCGCAAGTAACACAGCATTCGACTGGTCTGAAGAATGTGAAAAGGCTTTCCTGGCGTTGAAGCAAGCTCTGATATCCGACCCGGTACTATGTCATTTCGATCCAGGTGCACCCACAATTCTTCACACTGACGCCAGTGGTCATGGTCTCGGTGCCGTTCTACTGCAGCGTGACAACACCGCATGCGAACTTGTCATCGCTTACGCCAGTCGTGCTTTGACTGCTGCCGAGAAAAATTATACAATAACCGAACAAGAGTGCCTTGTTGTTGTATGGGCGGTACAAAAATTTCGTCCATACCTCCACGGCCGCCACTTCACAGTCGTCACCAACAACAACGCATTGTGCTGGCTTTCGTCGCTGAAGAACTTATCGGGTCGTCTTGGCCGCTGGGTGCTTCGTTTACAAGAGCACAACTTTGATGTCGTCTACAGGTCTGGTAAGAAGCACCAAGATGCTGATGCTCTCTCTCGCAGCCCTCTACCCAACCGTAAAAGCCCACCGTCACCAATTTCCACCGCAGCATTACCCATCCCAGGTCTCAGTTGGCTAAGATCCGGCCGCCCTTCTACCCTTGCGTCGCATCAACGCGTTGACACTTACTGCCGCTCCATAATAGCACGCTTAGAAGGTACATCCACTTCTCCGAACGCCCGACTTCGCCGACAACTGAAACAATTCAAGCTTCACGATGGTGTTTTACATCGCTATATTTACCACGTTGAAGGAAAACAAATGGGTCCCCGTTATATCACGTTGTCTACAACGTCAGGCTCTTGAGACATACCATGATGATCCTGCTGCTGGGCATCTCGGCTATCACAAAACGTACGACAAAATACGCAGTCGGTTCACCTGGCCTGGCCTCTCATCCGCGATTACCAAATATGTTTCTTCGTGTGCCTTATGTCAACGGCGGAAACGACCCACTACTGCTCCTTCTGGCTTTCTCCAACCTCCTCCTTGTCCCGCTTTGCCATCCGAAGTCGTCGAGATAGACTTGTACGGCCCCCTTCCCGTGACCTCCAATGGAAATCGTTGGATTGTAACGGCTGTTGACCACCTCACTCGTTACGCGAAAACCGCCACACTGCATGCTGGTACAGCCACAGAAGTAGCTGATTTTTTTTTCTGCGTGACATATTTTTACGCCATGGAGCTCCACGTGTTCTGCTCAGTGACCGTGGCAAGGTCTTTCTTTCCTCTATTCTTGCTGAGGTTCTACGCGCCGCCAACACCATCCACAAAACAACTTCTACTTATCATCCTCAAACAAATGGCTTGACGGAACGCTTTCATCGTACCCTCTCGGACATGATTGCCATGTACGTTAACCTGACCACACGAACTGGGACGCCATTTCGCCATTCGTAACGTTCGCCTACAATACAGCTACGAAAAGCACCACCGGCTTTTTCTCCCTATTTTCTGGTCCATGGCCGCTCTCCAAGTGTAACTCTGGACGTCTCTTTCCTTTCGGCTCCTGCTACCTGAGCAAGCCCTTCATCCACACAATTTTTGTCTCGCCTCGAGCACTGCCGTCATCTGCCCGAATCAACACCGGCATCTCTCAGGAAGCTCGCAAGTCTCGCTACGACTCAACACACCGTGCTGTCCCCTTTTCCCCTGGAGGACGAAGTTCTTCTGTGGACTCCCGTGCGTGTGCCCGGTTTATGTGAAAAATTTCTCAGTCGTTTTATAGGGCCTTATACGGTGATTGAACAAACGTCCCCCGTTAATTACCGTATCTCATCACTTAAAGCTCCCTCCGACCACCGTTGCCGTGGGACAGAAATGGTGCACGTTTCTCGGCTGAAACTGTAAACCCGACGCAATTGCTAATGTTGTCTCTCGCGCGGCCAGGAGGCCGCTTCCAGCGTGACGGGGAATTAGTGTGAGCGCAGTCACCGACTCTTCTTTATCAATTGGACGTGTCATCATCATTTGTATAATTTTCTCATCTGTAGATAACATCATCAGTGTGTGCCAGCTCGAGCTCGCCACGAATAAAGCTCTTCCTCATATTATAAAAAAGGAGCATTTCTATTATGGCCAAACCAGCCTGGAATATATTTTTCAGAATCGCAACAGGGCGTGCGCGAATGTCCCTTTTGTTTGAACGGGAAGGAAATTTAAATAACGACATGATTTGAATAGTACTAGGGCGCAAGTTATATACTTTAAAATGTGTAAAAATTTTAACATTTGCTACTGTCACAGGTCCCGTTAATTCGGGAGGCGATCGCCGGGCTAATTCCAAGGGCCGGAGTATCGGCCCCCCGAACCGCACCACGAAAGCGTGGACAATTTAGAAGTGGTCCTGTTTGGCGCACCAGCGGACGCCGGCTGTGGCCCAAAGAACAAGTCAGAGCCGAGAGTTGATAAACAAAACTACATTATATTTTCAGTTATGGCAGAACCAAAACGATACACAAGTATGCACACTCGACAATAGTTGAATACAATATGACACCAATCAAACAATGTACTACACAGTACAATCAGCCACACTCTAAACAACGGACACAGGACAACAATACGCACTACAATGCAGTCGCATGCATGGAACAACCAAGACACTTAAAGACTAAAGAGTTAGAAAACCTATTCAGTCCAAAGTTCTTGGAACAAAAGTTTGAATGATATTCTTCCGAGAATCACTCACTCAAAGTCCAGCATTGTTGTCATTCCGCTGCCCCGAAGTTTTTCTTCCAGGAAACCTCGTGTCTTCACTTGGCCGCTCTCCAAGCTTCAAACTTCTTCACCGGAAACACGTCGGCTTCCCACACGCCGCTGTTGCCACGCGTCTTCGCTCGATAGCGGTAGACACACACTCTTGCCTGTAGCTCGAGTCTTCACCCATCTGGTGGAAATCCTCTTCTTCTCCTCCTTTGTCACGGAAGACAAAAGGCTTCACCCACAAGGCGGAACACCCAACGCACTCTGGCGCATACCTTCTTCTTCTCCTGCTTTGTCCACTAAGGCAAAACCTTCACCGACAGACGCGGCGGGATACCCTACGCACTCCTGGCGCTAACTTCCTTCTTCTCCTGATCTCCCATCTCTGCTGCTCGGTTAAAAACCTTCCGCGCGAGATTCCAGAAAATTCTCATCATATTGTTAGCGCGATGCGCAGCGGAGGCTGGGGGAAAGGGCGAGACGGTACGAGGGCCGTCCGCGAAAGATGACGCAAACCCTGCATCGCCACGCCCCTTTCCATCGAGAACTTTCTAGGGCTTGCTCGGCTGCCGATGCGAGGAGGTTCGTCGGTGAACCTACGCTTCCGAGGAGAGGGACGCGCCACCGGGGAGTATTTGGATGCTTGTTCTCTTTTTTTTATCGGTGACCTCGAGGCATTTCTCCCGCGCTTTATCGCGATAATTTGGTGGCGCGCCCCTGTTTGAGCGCTCGTTTTGTGACACTTAAACATAGCGCATATAAGCACACAGAATGCGCTTTTGAGCTTTAAAAAAGTAATAAGGTGGGGTTTCAGGAATATGACACATTTAACCTTGAAGTGTGGCTTTGCGGCAGAGCATATTTTTTTTATTTGGCTTTACGTGTCAGCAGTTGTATGCTGAAGTGAAAACATCTTTTTAAGCTGGTGACTTGCGGTGAAATGCAAGCCCATTAGTTCGTTTCGTATACTTCGAAATTTTGATTGATTCAAAATCATGTCGAAACGTATTCGAACGCAGTTATATTCCCCTCGAACATTTGATCCTCTCGAAGGCTCGTCTATCTCTATAATAATATGCAGTCACTGTTGAGAAGTTTGATCCCGAAAAGGCTTAATCTTGATCAACACTGCACAGCGTAACACCGACAGTGTAGTATATACTTACGTGTGTGGTTTGTCTGTGCGCACATATGTGCAGACACGTAATGTATAAGAATTCGTTAGTTGTGGAAGCGTCGGATCCCTCTTAAACCATAGAGCTTCCTAAAATTAACTAGAGGGCTCTCTGGCGCTGCGATCGTTCAGCGACCATGGGAATGTTGGGTAGTACACACATTTGCCTTGTCTTCGTACTTGCGGGCGGCGAATCCTACTTGCGGCTTCGTTTATTGCTGTGTTTCGGTTTTGTTTGGAACGAAAGATTCAACCCTTTTGAACGTTGTGACGCCATTTGGAAAGGTAAACCTAAAAAAAAAAAATAAGGTTGTGAAGCGCAAACGGTGAACATTTGCTAATTTATGTTTTCGTGACAAAACAGCTCCAAGCCACACGAACACACACGGAACCAGAAGCATGCCAGAAGTATGAAAATTGGACAAATGTGTGTACTACCCATTATTTCCATGCTCGCTGAAGTGCCGTGCGTTGCAGCTCCCATAGACACTAGCGCCAGTGTTCCCTCTAGTGTATTGGGAAACTCTACGCCTTAAACAAACCCCCTGTCTGTGCCACTGCTGCTGCAGCTTCGCGGAACGGCTAATTACAGGTAATAGGTATGTATTGCTGAAATAGTTGACAATACAAATGCGCTCTCTATGACTCTACAGTTACGAAATTATGACCTTAATGTTAAGAAAAATATCTCTTTACAGTTACGGATCACCATTACGACGTATACCCGCCTTATCTTGTGTACCTTGTTTTTAATCCCGGCATTCTCGCTGATGTTGGTGTACACTTTCATATTAGGTCACATGATCTACATAACCGGCGTGAAGACCTTCGAGAGCGCAGTCAGCGTGATTGTGGATATCATGACCATTATAGGAGCGTGGGACGTAAGTAAACGCTTTATGTTAAGTAGGTAATGCAGCCTCTGTGATTGCTGTATAATTACGCCTTTTGTGCGCTAGTAAAGTAATTGTGTACCGAACGTCGTGATGCATTATCCATGAAATCGTTCGGCTCCTCTGTAGATATGGGCGTCGAAAGTGACATACCGAATAAGCAAAGAAGCGTAAATTTAAGGCGCGCGCTTTTTTTGTTTTTTCGTAGTTCGGTGGGGGGGGGGGGCACTTATTGAAGGCCCTGAAAAACACCTATTTTTATTCTGTCTTCGATAATACACCACTTTTCCTCCGAACTTCGGAGAGATTGAGTAGATATGCTTGGTAAAATCCGAGTTTCCTAGTATATGTCACTGCTCCTCTAAGGGATGCATATATTAGTATAGAGTGCCCAAAACTAATTTTGTTGCGAGAATGAACGTTATTGGAGGAGTTCGCTGACAAGTTCTTTCTCTGTCTCGGTTTTTAAGATGGACAAGCGTACTACTACGTCCCGCAAGGAAGCACATGGATACCGCCAAAGGTTGATCGCTCACCTGAAGGTAAGGGCTTCTGGGCCAGTCTTCCCAAGTATGCATTGGATGACTATGGATTATCTGCTGAAAGTTCATCGCACACATAAAAGACACCCTTTTCTGATTGTATTTGTTTTATGCATCTTGCTCAGTATTCATGCCACTATATATGATGTCGGATATAAAGTGGGGCACTGCTTTGGAAACACACGGTGACAGCAGACGCGGCCGGAAAACGAAAGACGTGTGCAAAGTGGCAGCTGAATGGTACCAAATAACAAACAATTTGATGAGGTGACGTTGTAATGACGTTATATGTATATACCGCGCATTGTAAAATGTTCTATTACAAGTGCTTGTAAGAGCACGTGTCAGTTACTCGCGATGTTGAATATATCGTTAAGTGATTCCGTACGACCAACGGCAGAAAAACCACTCGCTCAGGGAAGGCTTCGCGAATTCGGTACCGGATGCCGACCCCTTTTCTCTCTCTCTCTCTTCTTTTTGCCATGGGAATGCGGTCAAACAAAAGCTGCTTGGTTCGGATCACTTTCGCGCATGTTATGTCGTTCTGCAAGTTAAAAAATTTACGTGCTGCGCATTATGACAGTGCACACACAAGCTCTGATCGGTACAACGACGTGGATCGGTGGATTACCCGCGTACTTATTCGTGTCCATTAAGCAATATTTTAGCAAACTATGCGCTCATCTACACACGTATTCACTCGTTACTGTGAGAGCTCGTTCACGTGCCTGCTGACGCCTCACTCACACTAACAGACACTGATTGGAAGTGATTGATGCTTAACTGGAAAGTAATGATCAGCACTCGTTCGCTTACAACCCATTTGCATATTCCCACCCGCGATTCACTAATTCAAATTAGTCAATTCACGCTTCCCAAGACTTTCATATATTTTTTACACCTCGGTTACGGTGTATGAAAGTAAATTTCATACACTCATTTATATCTATGTACCACGCTGTAGCAATATTTCGGTACTCGTTTCCATTTACACCCGCATAAAATTGATAGGGATT
>NW_027465233.1:0-35040 GCF_043290135.1 Rhipicephalus microplus | reverse complement strand
TGCGTTGCGGCTGTGCGGAAAGCGCGTGGAACGGCCCTTAGCTAGCTTGCACGCTGCGAATTTTTATTGTTCAACAACGCTCATGAGAAATCTCCCCCCGGTACTACGTTGGAGTTGATGAATGATCCAGTGCCCAGGCTAGTGGAAGGTTGTGCAGCGCTAGCAGTCGTTTTTTTTTTGTTGTTGTTGTTGTTCACTCCAGAAACTTGCTAGCAGGCACTGCCTGTATCGACGTGTGCGCTGAGAGAAGGTCTAGAGCGCGCATGCGCAATTGGCATGTTACCGCTTTGGGTGGTACGCCTAGTGGGGAGAGATGGGGCAATGAACGTATGCTAGCAAACGCTGCCAAAGTCGGCGTTGCGAGAGAGGGAAGGGGGGCGGGGCGTATGCGAAGTGAGGGTGGTAGGGGCGTGCGTGCGCTGTAATGGTGACCACGCCACACACCGGATTAAGCTCAACTATAGGACGCTTATCCCCCAAAAAAGAAAAGTCACTAGGGTGACGCAAATGACGCAAAAGCATGAGGGGATGCTAACACCCCCTGTACAATTGTTTGCGCCGCATGGCGCACTTGTCTCGCACATCGGCCGCATTTATGGGCACAGCTACCGAGTGGTAGGTGGCATTCTGCTCGCGAGCGTTTATCACCACCACCGCCATCATCATAATCATCATGGTTAGTGGGTGGATGTATGGGTTGATAAGGCTTAACCCTTTAAACCGAGCGCCGGCTAACGGCACCTAGCCGTAATGCTTAGTGAACCAAAAACTAAATTCATCTTTTTCTTTTTCCTTTAAATGGTAAAGTTGAGAACTGGTACTTTGCAGTGAAGGGTTTAATTTTCACTAGTGCCTTGACTTCAGCCACCAATCAGATAACCTCCTTCTAGTTAATTCTACCCGCTTAAAGTCTCTTTTGCTATTCCTGTCCCTAAACCTCAGAGCTTTGAAAAACTCTGCGCCATCACCCTGAACTATAAGGGTGAAGCCATTTACAGAACATTATGAAGTGTTCGGCAGTTTTCCCCTCCTCTCCACATGCACTGCATACGTTGTATACTCCTTCGTATTTGGCCCGATATGTCTTGGTTCGCAGTGCTCCCGTCCTTGCCTCAAACAGTAGAGAACTACCCCGAGTATTATCATAGATCATTTCCTTGGCAATTTCCTGCTTAAAAGTTCGATAGATTTCTAGTGCGGATTTCTTACTCATGCCAATTCTCCACATATCGGTCTTCGTTAATTCACCTACTTCTTAACCAATAGTACTTTTTTGGTTTGGCCCCCTGCCGTTTTCAAAGTATTTACCAGTCAATTTCCTGGTTCGCTTCCTCCATTTTGTATCGACATTCTTCATGTACAAGTAGCTGAAAACTTTCCTAGCCCACCGCTCCTCTCCCATATCTCTCAATTGCTTCTCAAATTTTATCTTGCTGCTAGCTTCCCTGCCCTCAAATGATGTCCATCCCATATCACCTTGTACTCCCTGATTTGGTGTATTCCCATGAGCTCCTAAAGCAAGCCTACCTATTCCACGTTGCTTAATTTCTATTCTTGCTTCAGCTTCTGATCTCATGCACAAGACCACATTACCGAACGTAGGACCAGGAACCATGAGCCCTTTCCATATTCCTCTCACAACATCATACCTATTCAAATCCGCAGTGCCCAGTTTTTCATCACTGCTGCATTTCTGTTAACTTTAGTCATCACGTATTTTCCTGTTCCCTTAGGTACTCGGTCCCATTGCTTATACATACTCCCAGATATTTGTATTTATCCGTTATCTCTAGAGTGACCTCCTGTATCCTAAGCTCACTACCTTCATTGTCCTTAAAATCATGACTTCTGATTTTTCCTTACTGAATCTGAAATCAAACCTATTTCCCTCACTACCACATATGTCCATCAATCTCTGCAAACCTTCCTTGTTGTCGGCCAATAGCACTATATCATCTGCGTACATCAATGCTGGTGGTGCCTGTTGAATGAGTTTTCTTTGTTTGACAAAAGAGAGCTTGAAGCCAAGCCTACTTTCCTCTAATTTGGCCTCTAATCCTTGTGGGTAGATCACGAATAACAAGGGTGACAGAGGACACCGCTCCCTAAGCCCCCGTTTTACCTCCGTGGGCTTGGATACCTGTTTTTCCCACTTTATAACTACCTTATTACTTTTATAGATATCCTTTTAAAAAATAGTGACTCTATCTTCCACACCTAGTGTGTCCAGTATTCCCAACAAAAGCGGTAGCGCCAGCAGGGACGCTTGGCGGAGAGCCTTGGTGGTGGCAAAGGACAGAGAAGCGGTTTTCTTTTGCGTGTGGCAGTCGGTGCGAGCGGTTCTCTAGTGGTTTGCCCGTGAGGACTGTGCCACGGGTCGGAATACTCTCAGGAATACTCTCATGCGCTTTTTGTTCTACAGGTCAATCACCTCACCGGCATGGCACTAATCGAAATGTATTTGTGCTCTCATACAAGCGATCAATAACAACCATGGATTGCTATTCAAATGAGTCCAACAATATAAACCTCCGCCCGCAACACTTGTGGGACGTGTTGGACGTGTAGACACGTGTTGGACATTAGGGCACTCCTTCACATGCCAGGCATCTCGGAAAATATGGAGCAGGGCTATGATGTTCACCGTCATTCTCGTTGGTATTTCGTACGACTTCCTCACTTTTCATGCCCATAATTGCTAATGCCGACGCACAGACGACGCTTCGACAACTAGGTCCACCGTTCGGCATAGGCCTCCCGTTGCCCTTGAAGCTCGCCCACTGCCGACGTACCGCTCCCAGCACGAAACCAATGTCGCCAATAATGGGGAGCGAGGAATCCACAAATACAGAATTCCAGAATTCCTCTGAGGGCGGTTGAGATCCACGTAGGTTCTCAACCTGCGAGCATTTCTGAAAGACGCATTTCTGCGGCGTGCTTTTCCTGCTCTGCCATCGCACAGAAACGTCGCTCGTCTTCTTACAAACGATGAGAGCCCTTCGTCGGCAACGCCTCTCCACCGTGCGCGAAGATCGGCGTTGCTCGGACGATCGCGGCGGTTTGGCTTCAGGGGCAGGCGGCCCCTGATGCGGTTCAATTTATCCCGCAGGTCCTCGCATTCAGTCTCGTCTGTGCCACATTCACCGGTCTGTTGTTCCCACTGCGACGAGGTAGGGGGCTCTGACGACGCACACACCGAGGGCACCTGACTCAGGGCATTGGACGAGGCCGCGCGGTAGTGTGGCGCAGTGGGTTTCGCTGATGCCGCCGAAGACTTCGCTTCACCAAGGAAGTCATCGTCGTCGCTACGAGCTGCCGGGCGCTTTTGCGCTCCTCGCCGGCGGCACCTGATGCGGTTCAGCTTATTCCGCAGGTCCTCGCGTTCATTCGCTTTTGTGCCACCTCTGTCGGTTTGCTGTTGCCGTGAGGAGGCCGTGGTGCTGGCAGTGTCCCTGAGTTGCGACGACGGAGAAGCCTCTGATGGCACAGTCACCGAGAGCAACCCGCCCACTGCACTCGGCAAGGCCGAGCGGAGACGAAGTGCAGTGAATTTCGCTGACGTTGGTGAAGACTTCCCTTCGCCGAGAAACTCGTCGTCGTCGCTTCCGATTTCAAGGCATAGGACTTCTCCCGGCTTGGAAGAACTGCAAGCAAATGAAAGAAGAAAAAGCTTCTGCGACCAAAGTAGATCATATGCTGTAAATCGTGGATGTATGAAACAGGTTTGATTCTCGGAGGGCTCGTTTCTGTTGAACAACACAACCTAACTAAACAAATTGTATAAGACATTGAATGAGGCTGAAGTAATTACCTCACTGATGAGCAATTATCGGTGGACGAACAGTTATTAAGAAAAGAATCTTTCGTAGAAAGCACTGTGACAGCATACGTGCCATAACGATGGCAATTGCAACATGCAAGGGGTTTTAAGCGTGTTATGCGACAATATTTAGGTCCTAGAGGTTTTTTTTTTGTAAGACAATACAGATTCTCAATAAAAGTTCGATGACAGTCAGGCTACTGTCGTTTTTCAACACAAGCTTTAATTGAAGGTGGTTATATATTGCCGCAACCAAAATGACATCGACGTGACCAATTATCAAAAACTTGTTAATTAACCAGACTTCTCTCGTGGGCCGTCGTTTACACTAGAAAACTTTATGGTGAATCACTTTATGAAATACCCTGCTACCCATAATATCCGCAATTCTAAGTAAAGGCGATAAAGAAGCTGATCGCAATCACCGCCGAGGACATCTCTCTGTTATATAAGACCGGAACTATACGACACAAGGAAATGACGCAGTTTGTTTAATCAGTCGTCGCAGCAGCACCTAGACAGAAAAATTGTCTGGCGTCCTGGAATGCGCAAGTTGACAGCACATCTTTTATATAGGTAAAATGTGGGGTGCTAATCACCTTCGTGGTCCACTCGCGGCCGTTTCTCTAGCTCAGCAGATACCAAGATTGATGGCGCTAGATGGCTGTATGTATGACGAACAATAATGACCATCAGTGTACCATGAGCATGGCTTGTAATTCATGCCGCACGCGACATGGATGTCATTTTTTTTCGCAGCACCACCTGTCCTCCAAGTTCCTCAATACAGCAACGCGACGAAACACCAGCTTTGGAGTATGATGCAGAGAGCGAAGCAGCCGCGAGCATACCTTGAAGGAGGCGTTTAGATCATGTAAACTGTGCACTAAAAGAAACTGGAGAGTTTGTTTTATTCTCGTAAAAAGGGGGTGCACCTTGAAGAAACTTAGCTGGTCAGCAAAATAATGTGGGCAGTGCGCCTGGAGGTGCTATCATAATATTAGTACAGATGGCTTCAGGATACCTTCTTTTCCTGGCTTCGATAATGAGGGTGAAATGGCAGGTTGTTTCAGAGCACAATTTGGTTGCTGTGTTCGACAGGAAATGTCATACTGAATCGTAAGGGCGACGCACGGTTCAGAGGTGAAAGGGGTCATGAAAGCAGCCATGGGACCTAAATAAAAAGCAAGCCAAATCAGCCGCCAACGAATCGAAGAACGGTTCTCGCAGGGCGATGAGATTGTACATGGCTTACCTTGTGCGGTGGCTCATTCATTAGAGCACAGTAGAATCTTGAACCGCAGAACTAGCAGTGAAATCGACCTGATGCCTCGCCGTTGTCTTCTTCTTCTCCGCACGTTCTCGCCGAACAAGATGGTTCACTTCCAGATTATGATGATGATGATAATATTCTTTATAATTATGGTGACCTACCAATCAGGGGGATCGGCCAACAGTCGGGTAGGTCATTTATTATGATGTTTAAGCGCTAGTAGAGAACACAGATGCAATGGTAACTCTTTGACGTGGCACAAGTTTCTTCTCTGTCTTAAGCACTCCCCTTTCGAGTGCCCTCGCTGCGACACGCTGTCACTGAGCCGGCACGAGACGGGAACATGCGCAGTGGGGGTGTGGACGACGCCGAAGCGCGACGTCGTGTGACTAAGAAATGCTCCGCATTTTGAATTATTTTGGGCAGATCCCACGTACCTTGGGAATCGACGTTCTGCGAAGCATGCGGAGAAAAGGTGACCATTATTTTTAATTTTTTTTAAGACGAGGGCATTTCTTGAGGTACTTCGACGCGAGAAATCATAGTCTTTCTTTTTGTTTCTGTCTTTCACTCGATTCACCCATCAGAGCAGAAGTTTTGCTCAGAGACCACCCATTTTCATCTCCTGGTTGCGTTCGTATAGCGAATATTATCAATCAAAAAGTAAATATTACGCATGCTTGGGCGCAACATCAGCATGTGAGTATTATGTAGTGAGTTACTTTATTTTACAGCAGAAGCTGTTATGAGTTCAGAACATAGGTCACGCGCGGTGCTGTAGTTCTCCGCCACCGCCGCCGCCACTGTCCGTAACCAGTATCGCAAGAAATAAGAAATGAACTCGGTAATTAACCAAAAATTCTAATACACAATGGCATTCGAACCCGAGTCAACAGCGTATCAGCCCAGTATTCTACCACTGAGCCACGCCGGTGCTTGGAAAACGTTTTTAAACTGGCGTTAGGCAAGCTTTGTTCGGAAAAGAATCTCGTTGTTATGAGTAATAAAGCATTTTAGAACATTAAAGAAACAACCAGATGTCAGACAATGCAAATTATGTAACAAGTGGGTCGTTCCATTCTCCAACTCATTAAAAACTTGTTCTTGATCACCTATTAACTGTGGCCGACGACGACTCGATGATGATGATGGTGATGATGATGATGATGCTCCTTGGAATATTGGCACCCACCCACTCAGGGGGATCGGCCAAGAGTCCGCCGGAATATGCATACTGGATTTATGTTTATATTTAGTAAGAGCTACAATAGTTCAGAGATGAACTTTTTATTGTAACGTTAATCGTGAATGATTGTGATTCTAGTATCACTGTTTTCTGTAACCTCCTAGTGACCGAAGATCTTTGGCTAGGAAGGCTTAATAAAGAATCGTTAGCAGTTTATACAAGTACCAAATCTATTCGAGTCACATAAAAACTTTTCGACAGCTTTGAAAATATTCCTGTCCGAGTGACCCAGCGCAGAGGCAAGCCACTTCAGGCACAATTTTTCATCGTCGTCAGCCACTCCATAAAAAAATTACACGAAATTTCTAGCAAGTGTTTAACGGATACCAAGCTTCTCCGAAAAATGACGAAGGATGGCATAGTGAATGCTTGCCTACTAAGAGTAGGAGGAAGAATAAACTTTATTGTAAGAAACCAGCAGGTTTAGGTGGCCGGGCCTAAGCCTCCTATGAGGGGACGTCAAGGGCTTGCCTCAATGCCGCCTCACGGGCGTGCTGGGTCGACCAGGTTTGGTCGTAAAGAGCGGGGCTCCGCAGAGCCTCATAGAGCTTCGACGAAAGGGTCGTGGCGTTAGTGTGTCTGTACTGTGCCGCGCAATCCCACAGCGTGTGCAGAAGCATAGCCGGGTAAGTGCCGCAGCACCGGCAGTGGGAGGTTGTGCACATTTCCGGGAATATGAGGTAAAAGCGGGCAGGTGAGGAATACGTGTTTGTTTTAAGTAGGCGCAAAGTGGTGGCCTGTGCCCGGTTGAGCTTGGGGTGAGGTGGGGGAAAAGCTCGGCGTCCAAGGTAAGAGTTCTTAACCAGATCACTGTAGGTGGCGAGATTGTCCCTGGTGGCCTACTACACAAAAATTATTTACGGCATAGTGGGTAGCCAGCAAGTGTGCTTGTAGCAGTTACTTAAAGAGTGTTCAGAAAAAACTCTGAAATGCCGCTCTTCTGGCTTTTTCCGTGACAGTGTGCTGCACGTTCCTCACAGGCCTGGCGTTTCTTAAAATGCATAGATATTGAACTGTAAAGGCAGCAGTGCTTATCACGATGCAGTGCTGACTACGCGACGATATGTGAACGAAAAAGCGACGTTTTCCTGCGCTTCACTAAATAAACATTTTATAAGGGCGAAGCTCCTTAAGATCGAACCATGCCCCCCGTCGATTGGCGGGATGTTATAAATATTCATATGCATATGGGTTCCCGTATAGACATTCATACACATATGAATAGATAGCCGTATAGATATCCATACGGATACCAAATGGATATCCACGTGACAATCAATATGGACATCTCGACACCATATGCGCATTGTGATTCATAAACAGCTTTGTATATACTGTACACAAAGTTCTCACGAATTTGCATGATCGATTGGACAATATACGGATGTTAATGATATCCTTGAGCTTCGCCCACTCGTCACCATTCACTTCCTGGATACATGTCCTGGTTTTTATTCTCTCTCTCTCTCTCTCTCTCTCTCTCTCTCTCTTTCTACATACACCTTCGCCAGCGAAGCTCGCAGATACGCCACCATTTTTTTTTGTTTCTCTTCGGTTTTCTGTTTCTATTCTTTTCCTTTCCTTTTCCCCTTCTCTGTTTTTCTCTATGCTTATTTCTTTTTATTTCCTCCTCTCTTTTAACTATTTATTCGTCTTTGTCGCTCTTTCTATTTCACTTCCTATTTCCCCCTTTATCTCTCTTTATTTCTCGCTTGGTGAATTTCTTCTTTTTTTTCTTTATTTGCGTAGGTAATTTTGCCTGTGTTACCAGCGCTAATCTTTTTTTTTGCTGATGAGGATAAGTGATTACCATAAAGGCGTCTGAAAAACAACAGGAAAAAGACTCCTCCTTGGCGCTAGCGCGCCTTCAGGGTGCTACACACGGAGCCCACTCTATTCTTAGCCAATGGCGCCTTTTTCGGGTAGGTAGTCTGCGCATGCGCGCCGGCCTGAAGAAGGCACACACATGGCACGCGCCACAATTTTTGGAGGCCAAAACGCGACGAAACGTGTGAACCAGCCGGCATCTGGTGCCGCAAACATGCCAACGTTTTCCCCAAAGAGGGGCGCGAACTCAAGCCTCAGAGAGTGCCTACGGGCGTGCGGAGGACAATTTCGGAGTTCAAGAGCCACCAGTTTTGATTTCGGTGATCTACACTTGGGGTGCTGTTCGGACTAGGAAAAGGCCCATTCCCTACAGTGGGTATGAGCCACAAGAGAAGGTGAATAAGCACGAGAACACATGGAGCATTACGACAAGCAACGACGACAGCATGCAAAAGCCTGGATTCCCTCAAGGGTTTCGCACTTTATAAATATAGAAAAAAAAAGAGAATTTTCCTCAGTGAGTGGTGGTGGATACGTGCTTCACTGTGCCAAGCTTTGCGCGACTCAGTGCAAAGTTGCCGCATTTACTACACTGGGAGGTAGGTAAACATACCGCGCGGCACATGATGACGCACCTTAGCATTGAACTTTGCATCCCGTGTCATTCACCATCTTCTCGTGGTGCCTGAAACGGGAGCTTGCGGATCATCTCCTCCCGCCTGCGTTTGGACGCGGCACTAAAGCGACACGAAAGGCAACTGTTAAGTAGGCGCTGATTCTTGAAATAGCGGTTCAGAAACCTCCTGGTGTTACTTTTGTGCGAAGGTAGGGCTTATTTTGGAATAAAATCACGTTTTAGTGGTCCGCATCGGGTCAACGCATTTCAATTTACCCGCCTCAGAAACCGTGCTATCTCACGCAACTGTGGCAGTCCACAATGTTGCCCGCATTTACTACGCAGCCGCCGACACTAGTAGCAGCAGAACTAAACCAGCGAGAGTCACAGCAGCAACAACGGTCATTGATCAAGGAGGAGGAGGAAGGGAAGGAATGAAAGGCAGGGAGGTCAACCAGACGCACGTACGGTTTGTTACCCTGCACTGGGGGAAGGGGTAAGGATATTAAAGGAGAAGAGAGAGAGAAGTGAAGGGCAACGTGTGTGTAGATGTGACCTTGTCCATTGCACGCTTATAAGCGGTCGCGTAGTCCGGTCGTCTTCAGAAAACTTAGCAGTGCTCACGTCGCTTTGCTGGCCTGCGACGCGTACAGCCATGAACCAAGGATCTTCTATGCGGAGAAAGGTCTACTGTCTAGTGTCTCTAACGTTTCGCGTAGCAAGTTGCGTTCGCTCGAAAAACGTTCACATGAACACGGTAGATGTTCTATTGTCTCATCAGTGTCACACGATTCACATCGGGAGCCATCCGCCATTCTTATGCGAAAGGAGTACGCCTTTGTAAAAGCTACTCCTAATCACAGGCGGCACAGTAAAGTTGCATCCTGGTGGGAGAGGTCCGATAGAGCTTGAAGCTTTCTCTATGGGTCCAATTTGTGTAGGCGGTGGTTCCTGACACTGGGGTCACTCAGCCAAGTTTCCGACATGGTGTTAGTGAACGAGTGAAGGCCCCTTGCAGCGTCGGTTCTCGACAATAGAATTGGGGTTGTCTGGGCGTCCGCGTGGGCGGATCGGGCAGCATTATCAGCAAGGTCATTACCGACAATACCACAATGTCCCGGTAACCACTGGAACACCACGTCATGTCCTTTCGATAAAACTTCGTGGATCACTTCTCTTATTTCATTCCCTAGTTGTTGATGCTCTCTTTATTGTAAAGCTGAATGCAAGCTCTGAAGGGATGCCTTGGAGTAGCAGAACACAGCCAATTTTTGAGGTCGGGCTTCCGCGATATAAAGTATAGCAGCACGTAAGGCGGCAAGCTCCGCTGCTGTGGATGTTGTCCTATGCGACAGTTTGAGCTTTATAAAGACCTGGTACGCCGGGATGACAACAACACCTGTGGAGCTGTCAGCCGAGACCGATCCATTGGTGTAAATGTGGGTCCTCTGGCCGTATTTTTCGTTGAGTAGCGATAATGTCACCTGTCGTAGGACCACTGTTGAATGATGGCTCTTGTTTTTTATTCCCGGAATAGTGAGGCACACCTGTGGTTGTAGGCACCACGGAGGTGACGCTGGTCTTGTTGCTGGAGTGAAGCCGAAAGGAAGGCATTCTCTATGGGCAGAAATAATCTTTGAAAACATTGCTTGTGGTCTTTGAAGTGGCAATACTGCAACATGGTGACCAGGAACTCGGCAGAGGTGTCTTATGTGGGCTCTCAAATTGTCAGTGGTGATGAATGTTTGAATTGGATGCTCTCTTGCGATCATAATTGCCCCGTAGGTTGAGGTGCATCGCGGCAATCCTAAGCACACGCGTAGTGCTTGTCCTTGCAGACTTTCGGGGGTGCGGATGTTCGTCTTGCACGTACTTGCCAGTAAAGGCAAGCTGTAGCGCGAAAATCCCAGAAACAGTGCCCTGTATAGCTGCATCATTGGCCTTATTGATGTGCCCCAAGATTTTCCGCAGAGGAACCGCATTATATGGACGATGGAAGTTAGCCTTCTCTTCACGTAATTGCAGTGGGCACTTCACGAAAGGTCCCTGTCAATATTCACACCCAGGAAGCGATGGCTCTACTGGCATGGAATATTTTTCCCATTGATGGTAACGGGGTATTGTGTCATGGCTCTGCGAGTAAACGCAACCAATGCACATTTCTCCGTTGAGACGGAAAACCTTGCTTGCGGAGATATGATCATGTCAGGGTGGCAGCCTGCTGGACTCTTGCACGTACTTGGAGACGAGTTACAGCCGAAGTTCATAGACAAATATCGTCAGCATATATGGATATGAGGATAGTACTTGGAAAAATTTTATGAAGTCCTACCATCACGGGGTTAAATAAAGTGGGACTTAATACCGCGCCCTGAGACGCCACGGGAGGTGTAGTAATTGGTGGTAGGTCCATCTGAGGTTTGTACAAAAAAGTACCTTCTCGTGAAATAATTCTGGATCCATTGGAACATCCGACCACCGATTCCAACAACTTCCAACGAGTCTAGGATGGCTTTATGTGTTGCGTTATCATAAGCCCCTTTGACGTCGAAGAAGAGTGCTAGTGGTATGCGCTTGAGACTCTTCTGTTGCTGGATAAATGTTGTGAGATCAATCACGTTGTCAAGAGATGACCTACCTCGCCGAAAACCCGTCATGCAGTTTGGGTATACATTGTAGCGCTCGAGGTACCATTCTAGGCGTGTAAGTATCATCCTTTCCATGACTTTTCCTACCGCAACTTGCGAGGGCAACAGGGCGAAATGATGTCAAATCAAATGGTGACTTTCCTGCTTTGAGTAGTGGCACAAGTCGACTTATCTTCCAATTCCTGGGAACAATGCCCGCCTGCCATGAATGGTTGTAATAGCTTAACAACTGTCCCCTTGCCTCCTGTTGAAGGTTGGCTAGAGCGGCGTAGGTGATGCCATCGGGTCCTGGTGAAGATGAGCGTCGGGAAGCCGCCAAAGATGCGTCAAGTTATTCTACAATGAAAAGATTGTCCAGTTTCGGAGATGTGGGGGTTCAGGGATAACACTCCTAATAGTGCCAGCGAACAAGGCGGACACACCAGCGATTCGCTGTGCAAAACTCATTGTGCCACTTCAAGTTGGGTCTGGCCTAAAATGTAGGGCTAAAGCCATGAAAGGATGTCTTTGTTGAGGAGTCCAGCGCAGGCCACGAATAGTGCCCCAGATGCGTGACAACGGCTTTCGGGGATCCAATGATTTGCAGAATGATTTCCAGCGTTCCTGTTCAAGTTTGTCTAAACGTCGTTGGACTTTTTTTCTGTATGCGTCGTGCCAGCCTCAAGTCGCATATTGCCTTCGTCCGCCTATATCTTCTTTCTGCCCTTCGGCGAAGCGCGCACAGTGTTTTTCCAGTTCAACGTCGAAATCTGAACGCTTGCCGGTGAATGGGAGGAGACAGGAAGATTCCCTCAATGCCTCTTTGATGACATCCTCCAAGCTCTGGTCAGGGTCTTCACGGCATGTATTTTCCATGAGTCGCTGAAATTTGGACCAATCAATTCTTCGTATTGTGGTCTTAGGAGAGGAGTTAGTAAGACCCCTTATTCGCATATAAGTTGGAATGTGGGTCACTCCCATGCGTTTCGATGTCTGAAAACTAGTGCACTTGCGACCGGAAGTTTTCTGGATACCAGAGTCAAATCGAGGCAACTGCTGTACGTAAGGCCCCGCAGGTATGTACAACTGCCATCATTCAAGAAACATAGGTCATGCTTGGAGGCAAATGACACGAGGTTTCTTCCTTTAGCATTGATCATCGAACTACCCCAGATTAAGTGATGTGCGTTGAAGTCTCCAGTTATAACCCACGGGCCCGTAGTTGTTGTCAGTATGTCTCGTAGTCGGTCTTGTTCAAATCGTCCGGATGGTAATATGTAGATACCAATAAGTGTGAATGACACTTTTTCCTTTTTAACTCGTAAGCAGACATATTGATTGTCGTCATGCGGTTGAACTGCATGATGCACATATTTGAAATCTGTACGAATGTAAACAACCACCTTGCTGCGTTCCTCGCACGTTGAAGAAACAAAATATTCATACCCTGATAGTTTAGGAGGTTGTTGCACGTTTGGTTCACATATAACTATTATAGGAATAAGATTCATGATTGTATACTGACGGAATGAAAACATGCGGGATCTCAGGCCTCTCGCGGAACTTCCTGCCATTGGCTCCGAGATGTCAGACGCGTTTTGGTTCAACTAGGCCCTGCTAGGTTGCACGAGCTGTCCAGTATACGCGAAAATTGAGTTTTCGAACCACTCGTGCCATTCCCCATATTAAGGTCCGGCAGTTTTTTTATTTCATGAATGAAACAGAAACGAACAAGAAACATTTTATTACGTGTATTGATGCACGGAAGATTCTTTATTTGGTGCAGCTATATCGATTACTGGTGATTAATTGTAGGCGGTTTGTTTGACGTCATCGGGATCATTTTGAGAATATCCTACTGCGGCGCATGTATTCTCCGTGGTGCCTACAACAACCACAGGTGTGCCTCACTATTCCGGGAATAACAAACAAGAGCCATCATTCAACAGTGGTCCTACGACAGGTGACATTGTCGCTACTCAACGAAAAGTACGGCCAGAGGACCCACATTTACACCGATGGATCGGTCTCGGCTGACAGCTCCACAGGTGCTGTTGTCATCCCGGCGTACCAGGTCACTATAAAGCTCAAACTGTCGCATAGGACAACATCCACAGCAGCGGAGCTTGCCGCCTTACGTGCTGCTATACTTTATATCGCGGAAGCTCGACCTCAAAAATTGGCTGTGTTCTGCGACTCCAAGGCATCCCTTCAGAGCTTGCAATCAGCTTTACGATAAAGAGAGCATCAACAACTAGTGAATAAAATAAGAGAAGTGATCCACGAAGTTTTATCGAAAGGACATGATGTGGTGTTCCAGTGGTTACCGGGACATTGTGGTATTGTCGGTAATGACCTTGCTGATAATGCTGCCCTATCCACCCATGCGGACGCCCAGACAACCCCAATTTCGTTGTCGAGAACCGACGCTGCAAGGGGCCTTCACTCGTTCACTAACATCATGTCGGAAACTTGGCTGAGTGACCCCAGTGTCAGGAACCACCGCGTACACAAATTGGACCCGTAGAGAAAGCTTCAAGCTCTATCGGACCTCTCCCGCCAGGATGCAACTTTAAAAGGCGTGCTCCTTTCGCATAGGAATGGCGGATAGCTCCCGATGTGAATCGTGTGACACTGATGAGACAATAGAACATCTACCGTGTTCATGTGAACGTTTTTCGAGCGAACGCAACTTGCTACGCGAAACGTTAGAGACACTAGACAGTAGACCTTTCTCCGCATAGAAGATCCTTGGTTCATGGCTGTACGCGTCGCAGGCCAGCAAAGCGACGTGAGCACTGCTAAGTTTTCTGAAGACGACCGGACTACGCGACCGCTTATAAGCGTGCAATGGACAAGGTCAAATCTACACACACGTTGCCCTTCACTTATCTCTCTCTTCTCCTTTAATCCCTTCACCCCCCCCCCCAGTGCAGGGTAACAAACCGTACGTGCGTCTGGTTGACCTCCCTGCCTTTCATTCCTTCCCTTCCTCCTCCTCCTTGATCAATGACTGTTGTTGCTGCTGTGGCTCTCGCTGCTTTAGTTCTGCTGCTACTACTGTCGGTGACTGCGTAGTAAATGCGGGCAACATTGTGGACTGCCACAGTTGCGTGAGATAGCACGCTTCCTGGGGGGGGGGTAATTTGAAATGCGTTGACCAGATGCGGACCACTAAAATGTGATTTTATTCCAAAATAAGCCCTACCTTCGCACAAAAGTAACACCAGGAGGTTTCTGAACCGCTATTTCAAGAATCAGCGTCTACTTAACAGTTGCCTTTCGTGTCGCTTTAGTGCCTCGTCCAAACGCAGGTGGGAGGAGATGATCCGCAAGCTCCCGTTTCAGGCACCACGAGAAGATGGTGAATAACACGGAATGCAAAGTTCAACATAAAGTGCGTCATCATGTGCCGCGCGGTATGTTTACCTACCTCCCAGTGTAGTAAATGCGGCAACTTTGCACTGAGTCGCGCAAAACTTGGCACAGTGAAGCAGGTATCCACCACCACTCACTGAGCGAAATTCTCCATTTTTTTCTATATTTATTAAGTGCGAAACCTTTGAGGGAATCCAGGCTGTTGCATGCTGTCGTCGTTGCTTGTCGTAACGCTCCATGTGTTCTCGTGCTTATTCACCTTCTCTTGGGGCTCATACCCACTGTAGGGAATGGGCCTTTTCCTAGTCCGAACAGCACCCCAAGTGGAGATCACCGAAATCAAAACTGGTGGCTCTTGAACTCCGAAATTGTCCTCCGCACGCCCGTAGGCACTCTCTGAGGCTTGAGTTCGCGCCTCTTTTTGGGGAAAACGTTGGCATGTTTGCGGCACCAGATGCCGGCTGGTTCACACGTTTCGTCGCGTTTTGGCCTCCAAAAATTGTGGCGCGTGCCGTGCGCGTGCCTTCTTCAGGCCGGCGCGCATGCGCAGACTACCCACCCGAAAAAGGCGCCATTGGCCAAGAATTTAGTGGGCTCCGTGTGTAGCACCCTGATGGCGGGCTCGCGCCAAGGAGGAGTCTTCTTCCTCTTGTTTTTCAGACGCCTTTATGGTGATCACTTATCGTCATCAGCAAAAAAAAAAAAGATTAGCGCTGGTAACACAGGCAAAATTACCTACGCAAATAGAAGAAAAAATAGAAAGAATTAACCAAGCGAGAAATAAAGAGAGATAAAGGGGGAAATAGGAAGTGAAATAGAAAGAGCAACAAAGACGAATAAATAGTTAAAGAAGAGGAGGAAATAAAAAGAAATAAGCATAGAGAAAAGTAGAGAAGGGGAAAAGGAAAGGAAAAGAGAAAGGTGCAGCTAGTTCGATTACTGGTGATTAATTTTAGGAGGTTTGTTTGACGTCATCGGGATCATTTTGAGAATGTCCTACTGTGGCGCATGCATTCTGCTGTTGATAATAATGCAGTTTTAGATGTTTTATATTTAGATGTTACGTCGGGGCTTTCGCTGTAATGTAAAATGTTATTTGACTTTAGTGTTCCTTTAAAACTAAAATGCTGTGAGATAGCGAGGCTAGAGGAGGTTTCAGCCAGGCAGACCGGGCTGGAAAGCCGCCTTTCTCACAGTGCCCCGGCCAACCGCCCTACATTCTACCTCCTTAATGTATCCGTCCTTTCTTTTTACCTTACTTGCTTTTCTTCGCTCGCACTGTCCCTTCGATCGCCGTTCCCAAGTGAGTGTATCGGCTGAGGTGTCCTCAAATCAAAGAGAGGTAATTATCATGCACTCCGAACCCCAATTTCTCACCTTTCAGCTTTTTCTTAAGAAATCCCCCCTCCCCCCAGAAAAAGAGGTGAAACGTCTCATCTTCAAAGCATTGCTCGTGGCAGTACCGGTTCACAAGCCCTTCCCGAAACCCTTACAAAGGGGCAGGGGCAGCACAGCAAAATCAGTGGCCGATCGTTCCCTTAAGTGTCTCTCTTGAATGTAGATAAATAGAAACAACCTAAAGGCACAACGAGGTCATTGAATTCGTCTTGCCGGTGGTTCGGAGAATGGCGGCCAAAAACTTGCCGTTACCATTTCGGCCCAGTTATTGACTTCTGCCTGAATACGGTGGTCAGTCGACGACAAGATTGACTGCCAAGCTCTGCAGATATTGATTGATTGATTGATTGATTCTAGAATATGAGTAGGCTCACAATATCGTTTTCGGCGGTGCGTTCCTCTCGCATTCACAAAGAATGCGATTTGAGTAGCTCTCAGGCAGCCGCAGTGCCAAGCGTCACTTAAGCCAGTGTCTTTCACACAATTAACAAAAACCGATGGTTTCTCTTGTTTCGGACGGCGTTGACCTTGTCAACGCCGTCCAAAACAAGCGCATTGACAGTACGCCTACTTGAGTCGAAGCCCAGTGCTGGCCCGTCGTTCTAAGCGGTCTTGACTTCCTTGGCGTCGTGCAGGCGGGGTCGCTCAAGACACATGCCTACGTGCTCCCGACCGTCACGCAAGCGCTAAACATCCAGTGACCACGGAACGTCAGTGACGGCCCACTAGCCATCGTTCTCGCACCGTCTCGGGAACTAGCGCAGCAGATCCATCGCCTGTTCCACGACCTCGGAAAGTTATTCGGACTGCGCAGCGTCTCCGTTCATTCAGGCGTCGCCAAGGACACGCAGTACGCCGCGCTCGCCGTAGGATGCGACGTCTGCATCGGAACTCTAGGCCGCTTCCCGGAGTTCGTGACGGCACAGCGATTGAAGCTTCTCCCGTGCACGAACCTTGTCGTCGACGGCGCAGACCGGATGCTGTCCATGGGACTGGAGCGTGAGGTGACGCAGATCGCCCACCAGATCAGGCCGGACCACCAGACGGTGATGTGGGTCCCCTCGTGGCCGAAGGGCACGCAACGCCTCGTCTATTTCCTGCTTGAGAACTACGTCCAGGTAAACCATGGCTCCGCGCAGCCTCGCGTGGTGCGCGTCAAGCAGAGTGTGTACGTCGTCAAGCAGACCGAGAAAGAGCGCGCGTTCACCGAGCTCCTCGAGGACTTGCTCAGGGACGAGGTCGGAAAAGTTGTGGTGTACGCAAAGACACGGGCAGCGGTACTCAAGGTGGCATTGCAGCTGCGCGAGAGGAACTGGCGTACGGTCGCCGTTCGCCGCGGCATGGCGCTTGAGCAGCGTCTTTGGACGCTGAGCACGTTTCGCACCGGGGGCTCTCGCGTACTACTGGCGACTCACGGGTGCGGACGGGACCTGGCCTGGGACTACGTGCGTTTCCCCTTGGACTTAGACTTTTCCGTTAAGCCACACGGCTACACAATGTTCGTCAAGCAGCTGGGCAGCGTCGCCGTCGAGGGTGCCGAGGTGCACATTTTCTTCACGTCTGACGATAGCCGGCACGCTGAGGAGCTGGTCGCGATGCTACGACAGGCCGGGCAAGCGGTTCCTGCGAGCTCTATAAACTCGCAAAGGAGACATGTGCCAGAGTTGGGCCCGGCCGCAATACAAAATGGTGACGCTATAGGTACATTGGCAGCTCGGATGACGCTTCGGTGGTGATTTCGGTCTCATTGTCCCCTGGCTTGAGCGTACACAGTGCTGATACACGCTACGTCAGCTTTCTGAGCATCACTGGTTGTAGAGAGAAGCTACTGTTCTAACACGAAGATTCTCTAAGCATCCCAGAATCGGATATTGCCAAATACAACATGGCCGTTGCGCGAAAATTCTGAAATAATATTGCAGTCATGTTCCTATATATGCTATGTATTCTGGTATTTGCGACTACTGATCTTTGTGATATTGAAATTTGTCATATTTGCGACTATTTGGTAATCGAGATATTGCGATATCAATGACAATTGTGCCATTTTATCTTAATTGATCGCGGCATAAGAGACTTCGAGTACTGTGCTTCATTGAGTTAGGGCAGGGTAAACTGGTCAGTATTTATGGTCACCTTCGAGACGTACCCAAACGTTTGTGTTTAGAACTTACTGTCCTCATTGAGATAGTTGGTCTGCACTTGAAAGTAGTTTCCGTCCAAGTGATCGCAGAAGGCTGATATATTCGGTGGGCTTATTGGGAAGACCATAGGTATTCTAACCAAACTGTTTAAGGTACATAAGCCACCGGTGAAGTCACCATTGATGCAGGCATGCCCCGGACAGCTCCAAGGCAAATATTGTTCAATTCTTACGCTGGCAGCAACGCATCTCGACTGCCCTCGGGCCTTCTCGATGACTTTCACACTCTGCACAGAACCTACGCAAGGCTTCATCTCGGGTAAAAAAGCACCTTAACGCATGTTATAGAGCGTTGTACTGACATGATGAGCAGGCGTCGCACATTGGGAATCGGGTAACGAATGGGTTGCTAAATTCTTCTAACAAATTACAAAACTCTGAGCCGTAATGCTTTTTCTTCACTAGCCACAGTATACATCAACAAAATTCACATAATTCCTTACCGGTGTGTAGGGGATACCACGCCTCTCCGAAGAGTGGTACTTATATTTACAAAATTATGACTTATGATGTGGTGTGTGCCACACAAATGTATTTTTAGTGTTTTTCCCCAGAGTGCCTAATATGGGATCTAGAAAGGGTGCTCTTCCAGCTTTCCCAGTGACTATGCGGCACGTTCTGTGCAAGCCTGGCTTAATTATTTTTTATTGCGCGCATATACAGAATGCGGTCATGCTTGTACAGCCGTGCATGCAGAAATAAAACTAATGCTAATACAGGTAGCATTGCCTATAGCCTTACAGGTCGCTCATGATATAGCAACAATACGATAATAGGACACCATCGGATATTAGGTGTCGTCAAGAAGAGAAGAGAAAGAAGAAAGGAAAAATTGGAAAAGCAAGAAAACAAAAGACAACATCACAATGCATTATAACAGCGTTCTAAACCGTGCGGAAATAAAAGAAAAAAACGTGAAATATATTACTTTCCTTTAGTACACCAAGAACTATCGAGGTAGGTGCGCATTAAAGAACCTTATGTAATCGAAATTTCCGGAGGCCTCCCCTAAGGCGTCTGTCTTAATCATATCGTGTTTTGTAGGCGTCAATCCGCATACATTAGGGAGTTTTCGGATAGCCTACGCAAAGCTTTGCGTTCGCGTTGCGGATGCATCGTATACGCTCTCCTTTTGCGAGTTCCCGTTGAGTGACGAATGCCAACTCTATATGCCCGCAATGACCGCTATCTTGGCTTAAGCTATTCAATAACTCCCTATTATTTGGACAATGAAAGCATCGAGGACGTAAACAACTTCAGCACCTCTATGCATGTTACCATGGCCATGTCATCTTAGCTTAGTATATTTGAAATTATCGCTTGAATTCTGAACGCGAGCCCAGGCCTAACACCATGCCGATACGTGTATCATGCACCTCAATGAGGCTGCTTCCTTTGAAAATTCTCGGTGGATCCACCTTTTCAATGGTGCTGTCAAGGAATTATAACTGACTCTCAATAACTATTCTTATTTTTTATCAATATTTACAGAGCCCTGCTGATTATAACTTAAGCCAATTCAAGTTTCAGAAGAAATATATGCAGACTTTTAAATGACTAATCATAATTAAGGTGCAATAGATAGATAGATAGATAGATAGATAGATAGATAGATAGATACACAGATGGATGGATGGATGGATGGATGGATGGATGCATGGATGGATGGATGGATGGATGGATGGATGGATGGATGGATGGATGGATGGATGGATGGACGGACGGACGGACGGACGGACGGACGGATACGCTCAAAGTCGCCGAACTTCGCTAAGAAATGCTTCGCATTTAAATGTGGTTAGCGATTCAGAGCACTAGGTACTCTACTATGGAAGAGCATAATGGCGTTCCATGGGCGGCACCTCACATTCGGTCATGTTGAGGCCCTGTTGACGAAAATGATAACTGAGCCTATTTTTAAAGAAAGTTGATGACGACTTAAGCCCAAACTCCATACGCGCGAAAATGCACGCGACAGCGACGAGCGACGCTATGAGCGACGAAACAGGGCGTTCGCGCGACGTGTCGCGTGCTCGTTTTCGCGCGATCGCTCGGTTCTCCAGATTTGGAAACCGTCGCTCATCGCCCGGAAGTGCTGGGCTCAAGCAGCCAATAGCGAAAAACCGGAAAAGACGAAGACCACATAGGTGCACGTGACCCTGCCCGAGTCACGTATGCGCAACAAGAAATAACACAATGTTTATTACGCATGCGCATATAAAAAATGCTGCAAGGCAATAATAAACACTTTCCGTTCCATTACACAAAAATATATCTTATTTTTTTAATTGGAAACCGCTCGCTACGCGGTTTTCTTGGTGCGAGTTGACAGCCTCATGCCAGCAACAGTGGAGTTCGCTCGCCGAAGCCGTCGCGTGAATGAGGTTTGCCTGCGCTAGCGACTGATCGCGCGACGCCGATCTACGTCGCGTCGCTCGTCGCTGTCGCGTGCATTTTCGCGCTTATGGAGTTTGGGCTTTAGGGTACTTAGTACTCTACTACAGGAGAGCATAAAGGGGGGGGGGGGGAGGGGTTAGAAAAAGTGGGTAACGATTTAGAGTACAGGGTACTCTACTATGGGAGAGCTCAAAGCCGTCCCGGGCTGTTCGTATGCAGGAACTGAGGGGGGGTTACAAAAAGGAGGTAACAATTTAGAGCACAGGGTACCCTACTATGGGAGAGCTTAAAGCCGTCCCGGGCTGTTCGGCAACTTGTATGATTGCTACTTACGGAGCGCGAAACCAATTCCGCGGCTGTTCGGCGTATGAGTTAGCCGTACAGGCTCTTGTTCACTTTGCAAGTTTTTGGTCGAAAAACTTGACTTCTTGACGAATTTTCTCATAAATCCTGAGTTCATTACTTTGCATTTACATTACGTTTTGACAAGAAACGACGAACTTTTAACTAAAGTATGCGTATTATTAGCATTACCAGCGAAAACAAACCTATGGTTGGAACGGAAATCGCCAATCGTTGCTCTGTTTCACGGCTGATAGGCAGGCATGCTGAAGTACCGGGCGTGGGGCGTGTATTTATTGTTTGGTTGTAACTGACCATAGGGATGTAACCGCATACTCGTGGGCACAGTCCCGTGTCTGCTTAAAACACAGTCGGGATTACAAACCGCTCCCTGGGTGCATACTTGTCACTGCCTTGCTACGGAGGCGCGACGCAAACACGGTCTCGAAGGCGCCACTGCTCCGAACTCCGCCGCCAAGGTCACCAGCCGTTTGGGACGAGATCGCTGAAGCACAGAGGATAGCGCAACTCGAACGATTGTATGGAACCATGGCGGGTAGAGAAATTATGGAAAAGATCTCCGATAATTACCACGCAATGAAACGTCCCAAGACGCAGATTCACCCAGGCGTCCGGTCCGCGATAATTACGGAAAGCATCCCAAAAAATATGCACAACGTTGAGAGACGAAAATGCCGCAAGAACATGATCTTCTAAAACCACTGTACGTGGGAGGGTGTACTTTTTGTAGACGCCGCCCGGTATTCCCGAAATAAAGATATCAGTATTAGAGTTGTGCATGGCTCCTTCTTCGCAATGGCGGTCGTAGACACAAAAGGGAAAACCTTGACCACGGGCTCCGTAAGGACCAGATCGTCGGAGGCAGCGGAAGAAATGGCCATTGCACGGGCCGTAGTCTAAGGTCGAAAACACGACAGATGAATAATCAGTGACTCCAAGATGGCCATTAGGAATTTCACAAAGGGTTTGGGGACGTTAAACCCCACACATCAATCAATCAATTAGTTTTTTAAGGGCGAGAAAATTAAACGTGCGTGTTGCACCAAGGAACATGTTGCACCAAGGAACATTTATTAGAATATACTTTGCCAAATAAGGAAAGTGTAAAAAATGGTCGGGCTATTTTCTAAACTTCTTATTGTGCACCGATACTATTAGACACATTGGTCAATAAAAGCGCATCTCATCAAGGGCCTGTGTTTGTAAAGAGTGCTGAGGAACGCTCGGAAGCGCCGAGTACCGTAGAGCAAGCGCGCGACTGTTCTATAGTTCGCGCGTTTCACGCACTTTCTTTTCTCGCAAAATAAAAAACAACAAGGCAGAATCGTTATACTAAAAATAAACGCTTACTTCTGGGTTTATTTGAGCTAACTTCAAGACAATGTCAATATTTCACTCATTTGAGCAATAAGAGTTGGCCTATTGAATTAAATAATTGTTTAGATCTCAGTCTTGAAAAGATACAGCTTGTAAGCGCACACGAATATCACTAATAAACAAGAGATAGAACTTTCGTAGAACGCATGCTATTCCAAATTTGCATATGGGTCAAAATGAAGAATGATGGGCTGCATTGTCCGTCGTCAATCTCATAAATTGTTGCTTCGTAGGACTTGGCCACTTTTCGTGCCGCTTATTGTCCTTCCAACGCACATACGGGGCTTCAACCACTAGGTCCTGTGCTCGATATGTGCCTCTGGTTGACCTGGAAGTACGGCCACGGCCTACCTTCTCTTCCCAGGCACGGAACGAATATCACCGTTGATGGAGAGTATCCACCAAGACTGTCGTCATTCCCAAATTTTTTCGTTGGGTGGTCGAAGTCCACGTAGGTTCTCAGCATGCGGGCATTTCTGAAAGGCGCATTTCTTTGAAGCACTTTTCCAGCTTTGCCTTCGCTCAGAAACGCCGCTCGTCTTCTTGCAGGCGATGAGGTCCCTTCGTCAGCAACGCCTCTTCACCGTGCGCGAAGATCGGCGTCGCTGCGAGCTTCCCGGCGCTTTGGCTTTGGGCGCCGTTGGCACCTGATGCAGTTCTAATTTTCCCGCAGGTCTTCGCATTCAGCTTCACCGGTCTGTTGTTCCCGTGAAGAAGTGGCAGAGCTGGCAGCGTCCTGAAGCTGCGACCAGGTGAAGGCGTCTGATGGTGCAGTCACCAAGGGCATCCCAGCCTCTGCACTAGGCGAGGCCGCATGGGCATGAAATGCAGTGGTATTCACTGATGCCGTTGCAGACATCACTTTGCCGAGGAAGTCATCGGCGTCACTGCAAGCTTGCCGGCACTTTGGCTTACGGCGCCGGCGGCATTTGGTGCAGTGCACTCTAGCTCGCAGGTCCTTGCATTCAGCTAGATTTGTGCCACTTTCACTAGTCTGTTGTTGCTGTGAGGAAACCATGGTGGGGGCAGTGTCCTGAAGCTGTGACGATATGGAAGCCTCTGATTGCGCAGTCACCAAGGGCACCCCAGCTTCTTCACTCGGCGAGGCCGCACGGGGACGGAATGCAGTGATATTCACTGACGCCATTGCAGGCATCACTTCGCCGAGAAAGTCATCGGCGTCATTGCGAGCTTGCCGGCACTTTGGCTTACGGCGCCGGCGACATTTGGTGCAGTGCACTCTAGCTCGCAGGTCCTTGCATTCAGCTAGATTTGTGCCACTTTCACTAGTCTGTTGTTGCTGTGAGGAAACCATGGTGGGGGCAGCGTCCTGAAGCTGCGACGATATGGAAGCCTCTGATTGCGCAGTCACCAAGGGCATCCCAGCCTCTGCACTAGGCGAGGCCGCATGGGCATGAAATGCAGTGGTATTCACTGATGCCGTTGCAGACATCACTTTGCCGAGGAAGTCATCGGCGTCACTGCAAGCTTGCCGGCACTTTGGCTTACGGCGCCGGCGGCATTTGGTGCAGTGCACTCTAGCTCGCAGGTCCTTGCATTCAGCTAGATTTGTGCCACTTTCACTAGTCTGTTGTTGCTGTGAGGAAACCATGGTGGGGGCAGTGTCCTGAAGCTGTGACGATATGGAAGCCTCTGATTGCGCAGTCACCAAGGGCACCCCAGCTTCTTCACTCGGCGAGGCCGCACGGGGACGGAATGCAGTGATATTCACTGACGCCATTGCAGGCATCACTTCGCCGAGAAAGTCATCGGCGTCATTGCGAGCTTGCCGGCACTTTGGCTTACGGCGCCGGCGACATTTGGTGCAGTGCACTCTAGCTCGCAGGTCCTTGCATTCAGCTAGATTTGTGCCACTTTCACTGGTCTGTTGTTGCTGAAAAAAAGCCGTGGTGGGGGCAGCGTCCTGAAGCTGCGACGATATGGAAGCCTCTGATTGCGCAGTCACCAAGGGCACCCCAGCCTCTGCACACGGCGAGGCCGCACGGGCATGGAATGCAGTGATATTCACTGACGCCATTGCAGACATCACTTCGCCGAGAAAGTCATCGGCGTCGTTGCGAGCTTGCCGGCACTTTGGCTTACGGCGCCGGCGGCATTTGGTGCAGTGCACTCTAGCTCGCAGGTCCTTGCATTCAGCTAGATTTGTGCCACTTTCACTGGTCTGTTGTTGCTGAGAAAAAGCCGTGGTGGGGGCAGCGTCCTGAAGCTGCGAATATGTGGAAGCCTCTGATGGCGCAATCACCAAGGGCACCCCAGCCTCTGCACACGGCGAGGCCGCACGGGCATGGAATGCAGTGATATTCACTGACGCCATTGCAGACATCACTTCGCCGAGAAAGTCATCGGCGTCGTTGTGAGCTTGCCGGCACTTTGGCTTACGGCGCCGGCGGCATTTGGTGCGGTGTACTCTAGCTCGAAGGTCCTTGTATTCAGCTAGGTTTGTGCCACTTTCACTGGTCTGTTGTTGCTGTGAGGAAACCATGGTGGGGGCAGTGTCCTGAAGCTGTGACGATATGGAAGCCTCTGATTGCGCAGTCACCAAGGGCACTCCAGCCTCTGCACACGGCGAGGCCGCACGGGCATGGAATGCAGTGATATTCACTGACGCCATTGCAGACATCACTTCGCCGAGAAAGTCATCGGCGTCGTTGTGAGCTTGCCGGCACTTTGGCTTACGGCGCTGGCGGCATTTGGTGCGGTGCACTCTAGTTCGTAGGTCCTCGCATTCAGCTAGATTTGTGCCACTTTCACCGGTCTGTTGTTGCTGTGAGGAAACCATGGTGGGGGCAGCGTCCTGAAGCTGTGACGATATGGAAGCCTCTGATTGCGCAGTCACCAAGGGCACTCCAGCATCTGCACACGGCGAGGCCGCACGGGCATGGAATGCAGTGATATTCACTGACGCCGCTGAAGACTTCCCTTCGCCGAGGAAGTCATCGTCGTCGCTGTGAGCTTGCTGGCACTTTCGCTTATGGCGCCAGCGGAATTTGGTGCGGTGCACTTCAGCTCACAGATCCTTGCATTCAGCTTGATTTCTGCCACTCTCACCGGTCTGCTGTTGCTGTGAGGAAGCCGTGGTGGTGGCAGCGTCCTGAAGCGGCGACGATGTGGAGGCCTCTGATGACGCAGTCACCAAGGGTACCCCAGCCTCTGCACTCGGCGAGGCCGCACGGAGACGGAGCTTCATGGGCTTCGCTGATACCGCCGAAGGCTTCATTTTGCCGAGAAACTCATCGCCGTCGCGGCGAGCTTCCCGGCGTTTCGGTTTCCAGTGCCGGTGGCATTTGATGCAGTTCAGCATATCCCGCAGATCCGGGTATTCAGCCGGGTCTTTGCAACCTTCACTGGTCGGTTTTTCCCGTGAGGTGGCCGCGGTGCTGGTAGCGTCTTCAATCTGAGATGAGGTTGAGGCCACTGATGACGCAGTCATCGAAGGCACCCCACCCGCTACACTCGGCGAGGCCATACTGAGATGGGACCTAGTAGGTTTCGCTGATACTGCCGAAGACTATTTCGTGGAGGAAGTCATTCATCGCTTCTGAACTTAAGGCATAAGACGTCTCCCGGCTTGGAAGAACTAAAAGACATGAAAGATGGAAATTGTTCAGCGGTTATAGATAGAATACATGCAGTACATAATGAACGCATGATAAAGACGGTGGTATTGGAGGGCTCGTTTCTTTCGGTGAACGCAGCGTACTTGAACAACTTCTATATATTACTTAATTTGAAGTACCCAGCTCACTGCTGATGAATTATCGTTCAGCAAACAGCCTTTACGAAGAAAATATTTTTCGTGGAAATTGATGTAACCACGCAAGTGTGATAACGAAGCCAATTGCAATGTGCGAGGTGTTTAAGCATGTCTTTATGGCAGTAGTATTTAAAGGGGCCGTACAACACTTTTTAAGCATGGTCAGAAAACGTTGCCGATTGGTAGTAGAAGCTCCCGACAACACGCGAGCCAAACTTTATAGCGCAGCACGCTGCTTGGAATTCAGAATAAACTACCAAAATCAGCTAAAGATCGCTTTCTCTTCTCTCTAAAAATCACGTAATATGCCCAAAAATCACACGTAGCAAGCCATCGGCTCCGCCTTCAGTAAGGACAGCTGGGCGGCGCACTTACGTAGCCACGAAGTTAACGATAAAACCCTGGCTGTCCACAGTGCCCGCGAACGGGCCACTAAGCTCGGCTTGACGGTCCCTACGTGAGACTAGTCGGGTGGCGCGAGGTCTTCCCTGCGTCTTCTGAGAACCAAAATAAAGTTTTAATCAATCAATCTAGCAAGCCCATCAATCAGCCATTGGCATATATGAACACGGCGCGCTCGCTCGTTACAGAGATCGCCGTGGGAGGCTGCTACTTGTCAACGTGTGCGTGCGCGTTTACACTGATAAATTTGTGCATTCAAAAAAAACAAAAAAATAAAGTGTTCAAGGTCAAGAGGCGAGCGTGACGTTTTCCTGTGGCCCTGTCATCCCTACCTGCTTAGCTTCCAGCGCTTTTGTCGGGATGAGACAAGAGAGAATGCAATTGCAGCATGCGACTCTCTAAATCCACTCGCACTGGATGGATTCTTAAAAATTTTTGCGGCTTTGAATTAGTGAGGCAATAAGCTCTGCCCGTGGATTCATTGCATGGTTAATTAAAAGTGTTTCAGGACCCCTTTAAGCCCAAGAAGTTTTTTTTAAAACAATGAAAAATTTCAATTAAAACTTTATGCCAGTCAGGCTCTTGCCGGTTTTGCTCAAAAACATCAATTCAAAGCGAAAATACTTTGCTACCACCGTAATTACATCAATGGGGCAAATTAACAAATTGTGGTAATTAACATGACTTCTCTTACAGGCAATTGTTTATACTAGATGTTTTTTTCGCGTGCCACATAATGATACTCCTGTGTAAGCGAAATACCCATAATTCGAAATGTTCATCAAGTTTTAGAAACGATAAAGCAGCCGATTGCATCTGTTGGCGAGCAAAATGTGGCCGCAATGGTACATAAGGTTGGAACTACACGTTACCAAGAAAGGGCAAAATTTAAGTAATCGCGCGTCGAAGCAGGCTAGTAAAAAAATATCGGCAATGCTAAAGTGGGCAGCCCATCTTTTTAGGTGCGAGGTGTAGCGCTCATCACGCTCATGGTACGCTCGAGGCCGTTCGCCAGCTCGGCATATACCAAGATTCATACTGCGCTAGATGAGTGTATGACGAACATTCATGACGGCCGCGAGCGTACCTTGAGCGTGGCATTACATTATGTATGACATGGATGCCGTTATGTTGCCGCCTGCCCTCCATGTTCCTCATATGTTCCAACGCCATCAAAACTACCAGTTTTTGGTGTTATGCAAATTGTGAACCGGCTGAGAGCACACATTGAGCGTTCAGAGAATGCAAAATGACGTGTAATTTTATAGACGACGACGACAACAACGAAGTGCGCACGCGACTGCACGGGTGCTGTGGCAAGAGCGTGCGCCTATTGTCGAACACGGGCTGGTAGTGAATCCAACACCTTAGCTACGCCTGTTAACTTACTTATGTTCTCCGTAGTTAAATGAACCGTTTTTAGCCACACGCGTCAGTACACATATAACGCAACTAATACAGGAAGATCCTTGAGAGTTTGTTTCATTCACTTAACATTGAGATGCATCTCTACAAAACAATGGGGATGAACAAAATATTGTGGAGAGTGCGCCTCACGACGCGATCATGATTTTGGTACAGACCGCTCCAGGGTACACTCTGTACCTCACATCGGCACTGTTGTGCATGAAATTAAGAGATTTTGAGAGCATAATTTTGTTGCAGTGTGTGACAAGACCTGTCATATGGAGTCGTATGGGTAGCACAGGATTAAAGAGTCGTGAAGACATATATAAGCATTAAAAATGCAAGCTCAACCAGGCACTTAAAATTTAAGAACGGTTCTAGTAGGGCGGAATGATCATGTACGGCTTACCTTGTGCGGTAGATGATTGGTATCGACTGAAGGCTTCGTCTTCTTTATATACTTGTGCTCCGTGGTCGCTGAGCAAGAGTGCGCTTTCTGATGAAAACGTGGATGCTTCTCGGAGAATGATTGGCACCTACCCACTAAGGGGGATCGGCCCATAGCCGGCCGGATCTTCCAGATTGGATTTATTAGTATTGTTTGCCAAGTACTGACAGAGCATACAGATGTAATTGTAACTCTTCGACGTAACACAAGTTCAATCTTCGTCTTCAGGACTTTTCTTTCGAATGCACTGGCTGTAACACGCAGTCACTAATTCACTGAATAATAATACATTTAACACGACTCAACGCAAGGAGCACAAGAAGTCAGGAATAGGCTTTCACCTTCTTCTGAGAATATGCAAGGCCAGGAATCTTCAATCAATGCTCCGTAGACGTAAGAAAAAAGAAGATAGATGTGACAGTTTCGCCACTATAGGGCGAATCAATGAATGCGATAGCAAATCAGTAGATTATCTCATGAAGAGCGGCAGGTCACTCTATACTTTCAGCAGGCCGCTACCACACAAAGAACGATGGTGGAAAAGAGCACATGGTTACACAGTTTCGCCACAAGACGAATCGATGAATGCGATAGCAAAGCATTATATTATCCCATGAAGAGCGGCAGGTCACTCTATAATTTCAGCAGGCCACTACCACACAAAGAACGATGGTGGAAAAGAGCACATGGTTATACAGTTTCGCCACTAGGGCGAATCAATGAACGCGATAGCAAGCAGTTAAATAGTCACACGAAGAGTGACAGGCCACTGAATACTTTGAGCATGCCGCTGCAGCACAAATAACGACGCTAGAAAACAACACGTGGGTGTAGACACAACCAGTGTGGACTAACAACGGTGATGGTTAATACGTGTTTGTATTTGAGGAAGGCGCTGCAAATGTCCACAATGCAGTACCCAACTCTATTTTTTTTAAACGTTGCACGTGGAGTGACCCCTCCGCTCTTCGGCCACGCGATGGCTTCTGGCGCTAAGTGTGCCCCGCGTTCTTTTTTTTTCCTGTCTTGTGCACCACTAGTGGTACAGAAGCATGTCAAACTAACAAAAACGGGCAAGAGAGAGCATGACAACAGAAGCTCGACACACCAAGAAGCATGCATCGCTATCCTCCAAAAAGTTTGGGTAAATATGCGTGATTTGTTTCCGGTTGGTTACAAATGAGGCAGTTTGATACCCACGGCCTCCACTAGGAAACTCTAGAGAGGGAAGGGACGCCCAGCTTGAAACTCTTTTGTAAGAAGACAGGTGTCATGCCGAGAAAGGAATCACTTCAACCGAGGTCGTACATAGCGCGCAGAAAAGCACAATAACAACGATCACGCATTGTTGACTGCGCAACCATCAAGTAGGCGGGTAAATGCTGCCCACCCACTTTAAAGCGCTCGGCCACAATTCTTCATCATCATCAGCCTTATATGCAGCGTAAACAATGTGCACCTAATAACTCACACGTATGTAGCGGGTATTCCGTTTATCCTTAAACCGAGTAATAATGCGCAGAGGGTGTATGTGGTCCAACTTTCCCAAAAACTATGACTTATGGCGTAGTCGACACCTTACGGAAAGCTGAAACTTCATACCCAACTGGCCTTGCCCCAACACGAAGCTCTGCTCAGAATTGGCTGCAGGCAATATCGCAACAGTCGGGTTTATTTTTCTTTACCATGACAAGCAGTGTCTTTAATTTTTCCTATGTATTGATTTGGCTATTCAAAGACTAAGACAAATCTTTACTTATTTTTTTCTGCTAAGGATGATCTCTCTAGCCTCAAAGATTCTTCTTGGCATCAGCTCGGCCTCGGCAACACGCCGTCCCTATATATGATGCACTGCCGACGACGTCAGGAGTGTTTTCCCAGTTGGAATAACAATTGCTAAAGTTTTACGTCCCGATACCAAAATACGATTATAAAGCACGTCATTTTAGGGTATATACCGAATAATTCTCACAGCCCGGGGTTGCTCAAATTGCACCTAAGTCATGGGTTCATTCCACATTTTGACCCCATAGAACTACAGTTGCCATAACAGGAAATCGATTCCGAATTTTATTTTCTGTATCAATGTAGCATTAACATTACTGAACAATAAGTGCGTGATTTTAAGCACTGAGCGACTAACCGGCCGAGTTCTGCTTTCGAGAAGCAGATATATCTAGTCATCACTATACTACAGCTGTGGTTTTGTAACGAACCGTCACGTGTGCAAAGTATGACTGCACGCAGTCGCGCCATCTGTCGTAAAATGAATCTTGTATAGTTAAATTACCTCGCTGCCGCCAAGTTCACTTACTTCGTTCTGCGGACTATGCGAGGCTTGACGTGAACATCGACCATGATTATGCCCCAAGAAATCGTCCACAAGCTGTGGGAGCTATCATAAGAGCAGCTTGTATCCTTTAGTCAACAAATGAATGGATTCATTCATTGTGAAGGGCCTCGCACATATTGATGGGCGCGCATTGAAACGCGCTGCTTGGGTGCCTATCTTCGAGCGGGAACTCTTCCGCAATGTAATGACGAAGAAGCGTAGCTGTGTATCAACTAAAGTACGCTTTTAAGTGCTCGAGTATAGGCGCGCAAGTTCACGAGTCCTTCATATTTCGCGTTTCCTGCAGTATCGATTATTCTTGACAAAAAAACAAAAAAAACAGGCATATTTCAACTAAGAGTCAATGCGTCATTCTAGGGTCATTTCCGGTGAACTACAAGATTATGGTATATACTTCTCCGATTCGGGCAACACTAAAAAAGTTCGTTTAATAAATTAATTGATATATACGTCTCGAAAATATACAGCTTGTAACCACGCATGAATTCCACTAATAAATAACGCAAGGAACTTTCTTAGAACCCATGCTATTTAAATTATGCATTTCGAAAAACGTGGAGGGGGGCCAAAATGTTCACCGTCAATCTCGTTATTCTTTCCAAAAGCTTGTTCACTCTTCGTGCCCTTCGCGCTCACGCCAACGCACACGCGGTTCTTCGACCACTATGTCTGGCGCTCTAAATGTGTCTCGCGCTGCCCTTGAAGCTCGCCGATGGTCGACTTACTGTTCCCAGGACGGAACGAATACGCCGATAATGGGGAGCGGGGAATCCACCAATACGCTTGTCGTCATTGTCGAATTCTTCTGTAGGGTGGTCGAGGTCCACGCAGGTTATAAGGTCTGCGGGCATTTCTGGAAGGTGCATTTCTGCGAAGCGCTTTTCCTGCTTTGCCTTCGCTCAGAAACGCCGCCTGTCTTCTTGAAAACGATGAGGGCCTGTCGTCAGCAGCGTCTGCCCACCGTGCGCGAAGATCGACGTCGCTGCGAGCGTCCCGGCGCTTCGGCTTCCGGCGGCATCTGACGCGGTTAAGTTTATCCCGCAGGTCGTAGCATTGAGCCGGGTCTTTGCCACCTTCGCCGGTCTGTTGTTCCCGCGAGGAGGCCGCGGTGCTGGCAGCGACCTCAAGCTGCGACCAGGTGGATGACTCTGATGGTGCCGTCAGCGAGCTAATCTGAGACACTGCACTCGGTGAGGCCGCACGGGGACGGAGCGTAGTGGCTTTCGCTGACGAAGTCGAAAACTTCACTTCACCGATGATGCCATCGTCGTTGCTGCGAGCTTTCCGGCGCCTTCGCTTACGGCGCTGGTGGCACCTAATGTGGTTCAGTTTATCACGCAGGTCGTAGCATTCTGCCGGGTTTTTGTCACCTTCGCCAGTCTGTTGCTCCCGTGAAGAGGCAGCGGTGCTGGCAACGTCCAGAAGCTGCGACCAGGTGGAGGCCTCTGATGGGGTGATCACAGAGGCCATCCGAGCCACTGCACTCGGTGAGGCCGTACGTGGATGGAGCGCAGTTTCTTTTGCTGACGCTGCCGAAGACTTCACTGCACCAAGGAAGTCATCGTCGTCGCTTCCGATTTCAAGGCATAGGACATCTCCCGGCCTAGAAGAACTGTGAGCAAATGAAAGGAGGAAAAGCTTCTGGGAGGAACGCAGATCATATGACGTAAATCATGAATGCATGAAACAGGGGGGATTGTCGCGTGGCTCGTTTCTGTCGGACAACACAACCTAACTAAAGGAATTTTATGTATATATTGAATAAAGTACCAGTACTCAACTCACGGCTTTGCAATTATCGGTGTGAAACAGTTCTTAGGAAAATAATTTTTCGTGAAAAGCGCTGTTATAGCATAACTGTCATAATGAAGTCAATTGCAACGTGCGAGTGTTTTAAGCGTGTCTTTATGGCGATACTATTTAGGTCATGAATGGTTTTTTTAAGACAAATGCATATTTTCAATTAAAATTCTAGGACAGACAAGCTTCTGTAATTTTTGACTGATTGATACGTTGGGTTTAACGTCGTAGTGGAGGGATCTGGAAATTTCGACTGCCTGGGGTTCTTAACGTCAAACCAAATCTGAGCACACGGGTCTACAGCGTTTCGCCTCCATCGCCGAAAATGCAGCAGCCGCTTTCGGGATTCTATCCCGCGACCTGCGGGTCCTGCCATTTTCGCACACGGACTTTATTATTTCAAGACGGAAATACTTTACCGCGACAAAATTCCATCGACGTGACCAATTAACAGAAACTCGTTTGTTGGTTTGACTTCTCAGTGGGCTATTATTTACACTAGAAATTTCTTGCTTGCCAGTTTATGTTACACGTGTACCCGTAATACCCGTATTTTGATATATTCATTATCGAATTTTTAAGATGATGAAAGTAGCTGGTCGCACCCACCTCACAGAAAAATGTGGCCTCTCTGTTGCATAAGACCAAACTACACGTGACAAGGAAATGACTGAACTGGAATAATAGCGTGCCGACACAAATTCAGTAAAGAAAAATGTCCCCACCTCCCCGATGAGAATCGCGAGCAAATGCGAATGCATTTCTTGCACCAAGAGAGGGTACCGTTGCCGTCACGCATTCGCCTTCACCGCCTCCTAACATGGCCTTGGGAGGCGCCCAGCCAGTGAACGGTCGAGTGTGTGGAGTGAGCGGATGGGAGAGTGGGGCGCCACCATTCTCGACTCGGCGTTGGCGTTTCACAGTGGCGTCTCGAGCACACATTTTCGCATGTTCATGAGAGGCACCCAGCCAGCAAACGGTCGAGAGAGAGGCCCGAACGGACAGTAGAGTAGGGCGCAGATAGGGCAGAGAGCGAATGGCGAGAAAGAGAGTGGTGAAGCACTGAACGTACACTCTCTGTGGAAGTGGAATGTCCATATTTTAGTTTCGATGTTTGGTGCTCATGATGCTCACGGTACGCTCACGGCCGTTTCGCTAGCTCGGCACACACCAAAAGTATTACTGCGCTGATAGCTTTATGACAAACTATAATGACGGCCGCGAGCGTACTATGAGCATGACATTGCATCATGCATGACATGGTTGCCGTTATTTCAGGTTGCCACTTGTCCTCCATGTTCTTTATACAGCATACGTGACGCAGTATCAGTTTTGGTGTTATGCAGATGGCGAACCGGCCCCGAGCACACCATGGGCCCGGCATTTAGATAATGCAACTGACATCTCGCTTTATATGATCCGTTAACAACGAAGTGCACGTGCGACTGCGCGGGCGCTGCGGCACGAGCGTGAGCATTTTGTAGAACATGGGTTTTTAGTGACTTCAATGCCTGAGTTACGCCTGTCGACTCGGTGTTCTCTGTACGTAAATGAATCACCTACAGCCGCACGCAGCTGTACAGACATAAAACAAACTATAGAATAAATGTGTCTGGAGAGTTGATTTTATTCGCAGGAGATTGATGTGCACTTGAAGAAACCATGCATGGTGATCAGCAAAACTTCTCACTGCGCGCCTCACGATACAATCATGATATCTGTACAGAGGACTTGAAGATTCACCCTTTTTCTCATTTCGGTACGGTGCGTGAAATGACGAAATATTTGAGAGCGTGATTTCGTTGCTGTGTTCGACATGACCCATCCGATGGGGTCGTGAGGGTGGCACAAGTGCAAAGTGTTAACGGTCAATGAAAACATATATGGGATCTAAAGAAATGCAAACGGTTCTAGTAGTGCTGATACGATCGTACACAGCTTACCTTCTGCGGTGGCTCATTGAGTAAAGAGAGTAAAGCTTTGAACAGTGGCACAAACAATGGCTACCAACCCGAGGCTTCGCCCTCTTTTTGTCCTCCGTCCTCGCGGAGCAAGACGACGCGCTGCCTGATAAAGATGATGATGCTTCTCCTTGGAAGATCGGAACCTACACCGTCAAGGGGATCGACCAAAAGTCGGTTGCATCGTGCTGATTGTATTTAGAAATATTATTTGCTAAGTACTAATAGACGATACAGATGCAATTGTAACTCTTCGAAGTAACACAAAATTCTTCTTCGTCTTCAGCACCTGCCTTTCAATGCACCAGCTTTGACCAGCAGTGACTAACTGAAAAAAATAATACACTCAACACGACTCAACACAAAGAG
>NW_027465232.1:0-35051 GCF_043290135.1 Rhipicephalus microplus | reverse complement strand
GAAAATGCAACCGCCTCAGCCAGGTTGCGATTTCCGTCACCTGCAGGTCAGCAGCCTATTACCTTAGCCATCTAGACGACTGCTCATCCCAAAAGTCGCGGGATCGAGAATTAATTGCAATGGCGGCCGCGTTTTCGACGGTGGCGAATTGCTATATGTACATGTGACTTACATATGCGCGTCCAATATTTCCAGGCAGTCGGAATTTCGGAAAGCCTCTCTCTCTGGCATCTCCGGTAATGACATCGTGATTTTGGGGTGTGAAATTTGAACAATTATTTTTAGTAAATGTTGCTTCATGATTAGGCTGTGCACTACTACCTTGGAACTCCAATACTGAATATGAAAATTCATGAAGAGCCTCTTCAACGGAAGAGCTCTTCAACGTCTCATAATAAATATGCTTGTAATTTAGTTCAATATAATTATTGTTCACCTGCCTCATATTTATTGTGACGTAACCAATCAAGAGAGCATGTATACTAAATGTTTTCAACTACCTAAATTATGCATGTACCTCTTTAGTGTGTTATGCTACCGCCGAGCAATGAAGTTCATTGGCGCACTTAATAACTTACATTTAATTTTCCGTGCTTTCGTAGGGCATTTGGGCGGACAGATACGTGAACCCTTAGATTCCATTTAGCCATTGAATTTCTGAAGTTTCAAGCAAGCAAAAATGAATTTTCTCAATCCTTATTAAGTGCACGCGACGAGCTAAGTTTTGTGTAAGGGTTCCTGTGTGCATTACAGTCAAGAAGAAGAAAAAACATTGGCCTGAATCTACACGTTACACTGTAAATGTCGTCGAAAAACGATAGTCTTGCGTCTGCAAAAGAGTGAACAAAACGTTTATTTGATGTTCTGCACAAGAAAATCAGTGAATGGTATTCTGAAGGCGCTGCATTAGAGTGCCTCGAGCGTGTCACGGAGAAGAACAAGCGCATCTAAGCACGTTAGACACGAGCGCCATCTAGCAGTTATCTTTGAAAACGAAGGCATGCGCGACCGCGGAGGAAGATGCGCGCCAGTCTCGGAGGTGATAAGGTGTAGAATGCAAAGCGACGGGCAGGGTGCCACCACCATGCCATAGTAGCAAAGCGTTGGAAACACTTTCTTGAGCATCCCGTTGCACTGTCAGCGCAGCGCGTTAAACGCTACAGCACTTAGAGTTAGTTTGTGTGTGTTTTTTTTAGTATAAAGGCAGACATACAAAACATATACATAGTTGTTATGGCGCCTCAGATGTGCGCAATGTTTGCATTTTTAATTGACAATCGCACAACTATGAACGCTAAACCTTGAGCAATATTGGTGGGCGCTGCGGATGGGGTGTGGGCTGTTTGGTGCCGTTCAAGGTGTCGTTAGGACGGACAAACAGACAATTGTACAGACAGACAGACAAACCAAATTTTTTTTTCATTGAAGGTTCCCAAGAAATCTTAACATCTTTTAAAAAGCGTTGCTGATCCCCTTTATAGAAATCTGTATAACACGAAAATGAAACGCGTCTTACAGAAGCAGTTGATTGTTTCACACGTTGGCCGTGGCCGCAGTGCGAAGTGACCTTCGTCTTCTCCGAATAACGACTCTGATAAGCGCAGTGCGCAAGAGACACCACACTCCGTGGCAGCGTGGAAGCGGCGCTTCGTGGAGGCGGTGACCTTGAGAGCACGTCGAATGCTAGACCGTCGCGCCACCTCACCACTGATACTAAAAAACGCGCTGAGAGTTTTGAAGCTCTGAGGATGCCAAACGGTGTATGGCGTATATAAATTACTTGCAGTTAGCATTCCACACAACGTACATTTTGTGGAGTAGCGGTTAACGCCGCGCGCTGATAATGGAGAAGTTGCTGGTTCGATTTTCCATGACAAATGTTTGTCTTCCGATATTTTTTTGTTGGAATTAATTAGTATATCTTTTTCAACATCATTCCCGATGACGGAAGTACGTCGGCGGAGCTGTGGGTAGACCCGCGGCATTAAACGCTTTCGTGTTAAAAAAAATGCCAGCATATCCACGGGGTGCATGATGGAGAGTGGAAGTGAAGCATCCGTCCATCCATTCGTTCTTCCGTCCGCCCATGCGTCCCTCTGTGGAACTGTCCGTGCGTGCGTCTGTTCGTGCGCCTGCACGTCCATCCGTGCGTCCGTCCATGCGTCCGTCCGTCCCATGCATCTGTCTGTGTGTCCGTTCGCCCATCTAGTCAACACTCAAAGTACCACCATGTCGCATGTTTTTCATCATATTTTTCCGCATATAGAAGCACCCCGCCATCAAGCGGACATTTCAAGGACTAAGCGAGAGGTGGCAGACGCACCCTTTCTTACGGCTTGTACTTTGTGCCTACTTCCCACCTTTAACCACCTCGAGTTCATGGTATATACTAGTTCACTGTTTTCATGGAACTGCGGCCCAACGCTCGCTAAACCTTTCTAAAACCAAGGAGGTGTAAGCCATCGAGCAGCATAACGTATCAACCCTTTCTTGTCAGACAGTACTCAATGTGCATGCCAATGGCTGCTAAGGGGGAATTAGAGACAGGAGAATTCGGCTTTTAGTTAACACGCACACTGCGAATTCTCTATTGTTCAACAACGCACAGGAAAAATCTCCCGCCGGCACCATGCACCTTGCAGGTCAAAGCGTAAGACATGTTACGCACTACTACGAGAGACGAACGGGTGCCGCTTTAAGGAGCTTCCCCCCTAAAAGACGAAGCATAGATGCCTTAACGTCCCGAAACTATGGTATGAAAATGAGAGACGCCGTGGTGCAGAGGGCTTCAGAAAATTCTATCTACGATTCTCTGACGAGCGCCTAAATCTAGGTACACAAGCATGGAACCTTTTCAATTCCATCGAAATTGCGGGTCGCCCCGGCGAAATCGACGTATACTCGTAGAGCATGGTACTTCTTACACATGTAGGTAATACATTACAGTGATGCGTGTATTTTATTGCTGTATTCCGCGTTTCACAAGGTCACGGCTCTCAGCTAACAGAAAAACTATATCAAGTGAGAAGTGCACCTCACACGAAAGATGTATATTGGGACCATAATTATTTATTACACTTACGAAACTCTTGAGCAGGCCACCTAAGCTACATTTAGAAATCGAATAACAAGCGTTTTTCTTTTTTTGTTGTTGTTTCTGTTTTTCATTGCAGCATAATAAAAACAGGAAAAGATATCTCATTTAGTGTAAAATAAGTTACATGAGGCGTCTACGTATTTTTAGTCCATAATTATGAAACCCACATCAACGATCGGCATGATAGCATAATAGAGATAAATGTTTCTTTCATTAACTACTAAGTCAATCACCGTTAACCCACCGTTCTTAGTGCTTTCATTAAAAGCTCCTCGCTGTCGCTTACACAAAAACTTGCGTAAATTAACACAATGCTTGCACAATACCTGCAAAAGATGCAACAGATAACATGTCCGGTAATTCCAGTGCAGTCAAGTGCGCAAGAAATTGATACATCATAAATCACTCATTAAAAACACTGCCATATATCATGTTACTTTTGTGCTCTTCTCACATAGGCCTCCGCCATAGGCAGTATAAAGCAAAACTTGAAAACCAAAAGCAAACAGCCTGCCGATGATGACATAATGTCTTCGTGATTCTTCAGACAGAGTCTAACACAGATGTATTACTTCGACTGCAATGGAAGACTACTACAATACAACATATTTGCGGGAATGGGCGAGCGTCTCACGAAATCCAAAGTAGCTTTTAATATTCCTTTAATGTTGTTGTATGCACGTTTTGCAAGTCACCCCCTACATCAAAAACACTCAATTCAAAAGCACTGCCTTGTCAAAGTTTTCTTTATAGCAAACGAGGAAAGTGGAAGATAACTTTTTTTTTTTGCAGATTTTCCAAGTGATTGCACTGCAAGTGCTTAACTTCCCAAAATTCTGTCCATGAGCTTGCCGTGCAACCAGATCAGAAAAAGGGGAGGATGCATATATTTTATTACTTTTTTCTATTCCATGAGAGCATCGGTAGATGAAGATAACCCGCCGAAACAGCCTATATTGGTCTGAACAGTGGGAGTTTACTGGTGCATGCAATCATGATGATAAATTCGTTTTCTGCACATGTTTATTTATCGGTAAAATGATACAGGCGACATTCGCATACGGAATATGATTCGATGCGAATAGTGGTGGTACTGAGGCACGTCTTTCTATCAGTCTCGTGATGCCGCGGTTAGGCCATTATCCTGAGCGTTGAGCCGAACCGGCGTTGTAATGAGATGTTATTTCGGTAGCAGGGAAAGGACGATGAACTTTAATGCCTCAAACAAGATTTAGGGCAACCTACTTCGTCTTACGCATTCCACATTTTTTTTTTTAAAGAGTAGTGCTTTGAATGACGCTGCTAGTTGCTTATGTGTACGTGGGAGACAGAACACAAAAATTTATATGGTTCATAGCTTTCACGTATGTAGAATGACATTGCACAACTATGTGGACGTACTGATGCCGTACTATAGGAGCAGTGATACACTCGTGCATAAAATTATCATACAATTTTAAAACCTTTAGCCTCTGTTTTACAGGAATGTGCCTTTTTATCGCTTTTAACTTTTTTATTCTAAGCTTCACGAAGTGTTTATGGTAATAACAGGGACTATCATTTGAAGAAAAGTCGCAACCACAGAAAATCGAATTTCCGTGTTCCTGTTTCGCCGATATCACGTCATTATGCTTGTTGAAACGCTCTGTTGTAGAATTGGTTATTATACATTTATGTGTTTCGAATGTTTTGAATTGCTAAATAAACTTGTTTCCGCGGTAGTAGTTCGTTGTTACATTTCGAACATTTTTATTAGCTGACACAAAGTTTCAAATGTATTAGTATGCCCTTGTTTCTTCGGTGTACATCCGGCCCGCCGCGGTGGTCTAAGGTACTCGGCTGCTGACTCGCAGGTCGCGGGTTCGATTCCCGGCTGCGGCGGCTGCATTTCCGATGGAGGCGGAAATGTTGTAGGCCCGTGTACTCAGATTTGGGGTGCACGTTAAAGAACCCCAGGTGGTCAAAATTTCCGGAGTCCTCCACTACGGCGTCTCTCATAATCAAATGGTGGTTTTGGGACGTTTAAACCCCACAAATCAATCGGTGTACATCCGTTATAATAAACAGAAATAACGAAAAAAGTGTTAGTCATATTTGCATTGGTTCCTACAATGGGACAAAATATTTTTAGGACGCCCGTCGAATAAGCATATTGTGCCATGTAGACGCAACAGCAACAATGGGTTTTTTATTTTCATTATCTTACAATATAGTTATAGTAGATAAAGATAACAATATAGTAGTACTTTTTTAGTATTATTGCTTTTAAAACATTCATTTATACAATTGGCCCAGCCAGTGAAACGCGTTGAATGTTTCTTATGCACGCCGAAGCTGTGAACTTGAACTCTAATGCCAAGCTCTGTAGTCCGTTTTTTCAAATCAGAGTTGACAGAAAGCGTTAGGACGCTCCGCCATTTCATGATTACACGACAAGACTTTCAAATAAATATTATGCACACAACAATACAAGCAATATTGTTCCCGGGATTCTTCGAGTTATACTGCAAGGAGATTATTTTAGAGGCCTATGCTATGAACAGAAGCATTTATTTATTGGCGCTGTACGCTTGTGATCTCTTTACATGCGGGGTTACCGAAGTCATTTTTTATATGCAACGGACATATGCAATGACTAGTTATGGCCAAAATATGATTGATTGATTTAGTGCTCATCCTGCATGAGCTTTGCAATAATGCCAGAAAGAGAAAATTATCTAATGTTCTTTATCTAATGTTCTTGAGTTTGCTGGAGTAAATATTTCATAGGCTGCCCCGCCGCGGTGGTCTAGTGGCTAAGGTACTCGGCTGCTGACCCGCAGGGCGCGGGTTCGAATCGCGGCTGTGGTGGCTGCATTTCCGATGGAGGCGGAAATGTTGTAGGCCCGTGTGCTCAGATTTGGGTGCACGTTAAAGAACCCCAGGTGGTCGAAATTTCCGGAGCCCTCCACTACGGCGTCTCTCATAATTATATAGTGGTTTCGGGACGTTAAACCCCACGTATCAATCAATCAATCAATCAAATATTTCATAGGCTGTTTTATCGCATAGACGTTTGCCGATGTCGATGGCATTATTGCTCCAAATGTTATTTCTGGACAATTAAATAAATGCTCGCGCACAACAACAGCTTGCACGTATTTATCACAAAATAAATTACGCTGTTTACAGAAATTTGAAACAAGAGATGTAATGACATTACACCCACGCAGTAACCCGATGCTCCCGTGAATGTCCGATTATAGTCGGGTGCAACATTAGAAGACAGGAGAGGCCCCGCCCAGATGATAGAAGCGCAGCAGCCAATTCGTTCCGCGACTAAAGAAATATTCCCGCTCAAAACAATTTGACTGGTTTTAAAACGCGTATTCTGATAAGCAACGCCCCTCACACATGATGCTCGATTTGTGAAGTAGCATACGAACACATTTCAGTGCTGGCATATCTGAATTGAAACACTATTGTTCGTAGATTAACATTGTTGAGCTCAATATACTCATTCGGGTAGGTAGACGCCCTGCTCTCTCATCCGACTGCTGCCAACGATTGGTCGTTTGCGCGCTGAGCTGGAAACAACGATCACAGCATATTCCCCGTCGGCCCGGTCACCGGCTGTCCGGCTCATGACGTCACCTGATGTGCGCGCCTATTTAGAGGCTCGTGTGCATACACCTTTGACCGGAAAATGCCGCAGCCTTCTAAAGTTGTACCCGGCTATAGTCAGCAAAGGGTTGATGTAGTAAGGCTCCTTTTTGAATGGTCTTGAAGGGAGGAAATAAAGGCATTCGGCGACTCTACCTAATTCATAGGCGCACTTACAGTACAGGCAGAAATGACGCCTGCGTCCGATCAAGTGGTCTGCGAAGGAATCACGTCTTGTGCGACTTATTTCAGAATTTTGAGGTTCGCACACCTGAAAACTACCCCAACCACAAATACCACAAGGCCGGCGTGCATAGCAAATATATTAAAAGAAATTAGCATCTCGAGTAACATTTAAAGGGGACATTTTCACGACTTTTTCATCGAAACATATGTGAAGCATACAAAACACAGCCTATCCTTGACTTGATTGTCTGTTGGTTCTGCATTAAGTTTCTGCCTAACAAAAAAACTGAACATTTGAATTGCCTTGTTTTGCAGCAACAACATGGAAATGCATGTGGAACATTGTGCCTTGTTTGCATGCATGACATCATCAGTAAATAATATGCATGAGCAACCAGATTTCAATCGGAGAACACCACCGAATGCATTCGGAGTGCCTTCATTCAGTAAATACATGTTTTTGTGTTTTTTTACTGCTTTGGAGAGATGCACAGCGTCGCGACTGTCTCGACTCTTTCCTAACGACGAAACAAATAGCGTGACAGCTTTTTTTATGCAACACAGACCAGCATTAACATCCACTAATGTAGAGTTTAATATTAGAAGTCGGTAATACTGATAAAGGGTTACGAATGCAGGGCCACGTAGCGGCGCAAAAAAAATAATAAACCACCATCGTTAACAAACTTATGCATTGCTGATGTTCTTTTTGTTGTTTTTTTTTTGATGTGCAGTGTCGAGAAAAGGCTACTTGAGGGTGATGCAGCTGCTGTCTAATAAATATGAAAATAAAAACCACACACTAGGGCACTGACAACATCCCTTTCCAAGTTCAGAGTGAACATGTAAGAAAAAAAAGACTTGTTCGTCTTAAAATCTTCAAGTGAAGAAACCCACCTAGTCTAGCTGTCTTTCTGCGAAAAGAAACATTTTAAAGGCCGTTCTTGTGGATTCTTGGTAATCCAGCTTCTTCTACTCTACCTTAAATCCCCATAAGCTTAAGCTACGTGACTTAAGTGTAATCTGGCCTCAGTTCCAAATATTTGCCAAGCACGTGCCGCGGGGATTTCAGCTTGTTGCGGCGATAGCAACCGTCCGACATAATGGACGCTTTCCTTGTAATCTAATCTTGTTCACGAGTAATATTAAACTCGTAGAACACCAAGAAACTTTTTCGGAAAGTTGAAAATGAACGCCGACATATACATAAAACTGAATTGGAAGCAATGACACTAATTGCAGACGACGACGTAAGCAAGAGATATGCGACGAACGGTTAATAAGCAAACGGTTGTTACGAAACAATTAAACAGAAGCAAGAAAAGTATTCGCTTCGGAATGAGCAAATGCTCGTCTTGCAACAGTGGTGAAAAAGTTCTTGCCGTGTGTTCTTTAAAAACCCAGTCTGTTAGAATTTACACGTGGCATTTGTACTTCAGTTCGTGCGCACCACGAGTAACAGGTGAAATGCAAGTTTGAAAAGTGAATTGTTAATAGGTGTCGCATCATAGTATGAACTTGTTTTAACCTACTAAGATACAAGCAGGCAAGTTATTGACGAAAAACAATAACAGAGTGAAAATTGTTTCAGGAATGCACCACTACGTTTTCTCAGGTTGTTTTTACGGTCCCGGGCCCGAATTCACAAAGCTTTCTCTTTGGCTACGCATTTTCTTAGCCAAAAATTCTCTTATCTGGAGGGATTACTATAGCGCGGGTATGAATTTAACTTATTCGGCACTTAAGAGGGCAAGGAGGTCCGACGATAGCCGATGAAACGACAAGGAAAGAAAGAAGTGTGTGCCGATACTATCAAGGTAGCACGCAAAGCGTCTAGCATCGAGAGTATACGATGATAGCCAATGATTTGCTGCATCTAAGTTTCAGTTACGCGAGCGTCTGCTAAAGCGCTTACGGGATGCCGCGTACGTTGTAATAGACGTTTTGGTGGGCGGTGCAAAGCCAAGCACTCGCCTTTAATCAACGACTGTAGCTAAAAAAAATAATTGCTTGATGGCCTTAAGCCACCGAGCAATCCATGCACTATCTCGCCAAGTACAAGTAAACAACACTCCAGGTGCACCACATAAATGAAACCACACATAAATCGATGCATGCAATGTTTGAAAATGTGCCTTGAATGTCTTCTCTTATTTAAAGCGACCACTTACCTTACATTTCATTGAAGCTGCGCTGCTACTTAACTAATTCCGTGCAATCTAGTACGGTATAATGGTGAACGTAAGGGTGTTTTGTACCTATAGTCAAAGGTAGCCTTTGTTACAATATTCTTATTACAAGACACATGAGCGACTTTGGTGCCTGCAGACGAATTGTGCTAAAATAGATAACAGCAGTAATCAAATGAAATTGTGAGCGCAATTTCGCTGGTTCCATGCACCGCGGCATTTTTATAAAGCCGGAATGCGAGAACGTGCATACGCTTACGCTTAGGTATATGTCTACGTAAAATGAGGGAGACTCGTCGGGAGGTGTCTCAGTGCTAATGCTTTTCACAAAACACGGTGCAAATATTTCGTCCAGCGTTGTTTGAGTGCGCAAACAAAGCAAGGGACGTGTATACGAGTCTTGAGGTCGAGAGACGTTATCACACGTGCGAAAAGGATGAAGAGAGAGAGAGACTCTCGTTTCGGCTTCGCGAAAGCTTGAAATTGATAGATAATAAAGACAATTTTCAGGCCCAGCAGACGTCAGGGAAAGTCTCCGCAAAGCAGCGTCAGATGCTCGGAGAGCGTAAAAAAGAGGAGTACGCGTTATATGGGAGTGACAGCCACTCAGAAAGCGAGATGAAGTGTGACTGTCCTTAGATGTGAGAATCATTGCTAATTAGGAGAGTTGAGTTAATGAGCCAAAACTTTCCTAAATAACGATAATGGAAGCAAACTGAGCATTCATCTAGTGAAAGTGACACTAGTGACAGTGAACTCATAAAAGTTGATTAGCGTTGTCACAGGCCGATATATATTTGGGAAACTATGAGAAGGTAGCCTACGTTAGAGCCGGCTATCCCAACGTCATGACAGTAATGTACAAGAATAAATAGCGCACGGTTATACAGTCACACGTGGCGGTTTCTATCTTCTAGTAACCTTGGGCAAACGCATTCTAACTATTTTTTCTATTTTTGACAAAGTTTCACCGGACGTTTTTGCATTTGGCTTCATTCGAAGGAATGACGATATAACAGCAATAGGGCGAATGCAAGCGCTGCTGCAGTGGACGAGCGGTTACAGCGCTCAACTACAATCTACGAGGTACTTGGTTCGATTCGCAGAATCACTGAGAACTTTTTTTTTTTCAAGAGGTTGCCCGGCCTGACATTATGCGTGGTGGCGGGTACTAATTTTTTCAGAAGTAGGCTTTCGCACTTGCTTCTTTCACTCACCTTTTGACCCAAAAGCGCTGTATTGTGCTCCTTCAAAAATTAAACAATTCAGGGTTCATAATTTTTTCCTCCATTCTCTCTTATCGCAAAAGTGTCCAGTGCTGAAATACCAAATTATACCTGGTATATTACTTTTCACGTGTTTGGATATTCGACCAGCAATCAGTCTTCACGGTGTTTTGAAGAAAATCTACACATGCAGTGAGCTAACTGTTTGCAGCCAAGTTGACTGCCTTTGTAGGGACACGCTTTCGTGCTAATTTGGTGGGCATCATCACATGCAGCAAGACCAAAGAGCACGGACAGTTAGCGCTGACGCGAACAGAGTGATTAGTTTGTGTCTTCTCTCCCGCTATTTGTCATGCTGCACGCTTCAGTGTAATGTCGCTGTCAATGGTTAAAATGAACTGTAGCAGTTAATCGAGTTCTGCTGAGAGGGTCCCCTATTGTCCAGAATGAAACAGAACAATGGCAATTTGATTTGTGTGATAAAGAGATACCCTGCTTTTGGTTACTAGAATAAACTTCTAAACTGAAGTTTATTTTTATTAACAACAGTTCCAGTGCAGATGAAAGGTGCATGGACAAAATTCGTGTATTCAGCTTGACTAGGTTTGTGACCTTAATTGTAATTGCGAACCGGTATCACAGTATGCATAAATATCACACACATATACAACCACGGGTGATAGCTTGCTTATTCTGAATAAAATTGAAAGGTTGAAATCGACATATTCAACCAACGCAATGTGTACGAGATATGCCATGTAGAGTAGCTATGCTCTAAACTAATCTTCGCAGGTCCGTTCCATTTTACCCAATTTCTTGCCCATGACTGTAGGTTGGTAAATAAAACAACTTCTTTGAACACACATATTCTGTGTAAGGTTACATTTATTTTTATACAGTACAAAATAAATTGAAATATGTAATGGCTCAAAAGAGAAATAACTAGAAACAAATTCAACCATATCATTACCAAACTTACTCACCAATGATAAACGGATTCTCATTTAAAAGATACATACATACATACATACATATACGCACACACACATATACATATGTACACCCATACATACATACATACATACACACACTCAGGTGTAAATATTAAAATGAATGGCTATAAAACAACAATTCTAATAAACTCATTTTGAATATACTACAGAAAGTAACTTACGAGAGAAATCCACCGGCACTGTTATGTCTGAACACGGTGTTTCTCGAACCACCTCGCAAAAGCTTGATGCATAGTTTTCCGCTGATGCCCAGTGACAAGCACTCTTTATAAAAAACACAAGAATAAAGCCCTTGACAATGTCATGCTAAAGAAAAGGGCTGTGCATCAATATTTTGTACATGTCTGCAATATCACTCTATTTACATAGCTTGGCTCATTCACAAGCCACTAACAAAGCATGTTAGGACACTTGGGCTGAAAGTTGGCACAGCGCGAGTAAATTCTAGACAATACATGAATAATACAAATATAAGCTACTAAGCTCCTTGGTGCAAACAGTGTTTATATTGAAAGATATAGGTGCCATTTCGTTTCCCCAAAACACTTCTCAAAAGTAGAATCAACTTTATTTAGCTAAAAGTTTCTATTCTGGCGCGTCGTGGTGGCTCAACGGTGGAAGTGACTCTTTCGGCCAAGAAAACAAAGACCAATTATTTTTCCAGTTCGTGAATTCACCCCATGCTAACATTGAGGCAGCTGGTAGGAGTGCTTTTGGAGAGAGGAAACCACCACATTCCCACCAGTTGTGGCCTTGGGTAGCTACTTCACTTGGACAAAAATGATGAAAAACACTCCTCAAGAAGACTTCAAAGTTTGCACACCAACACAGTTCCCGTACAGCTGTCTATTAGTCTGTTTGAAAAATATTGAGTTTACTGGTGGGCAAAGACTGTACACTATGTGAGGTGATGCTCCAGTGCACTGCATGTATGTCTTGCTGCTGGCCTCAACTGCGATGTTGCTCAGTACATATGTGTAAAATAACAACTAATACTGTGCCACTGCCAAGTAATTATGGGTCATTTGCATGAAACAGGGACCACAATAAAAGAACATAACATTTGCCTTCACAACGTTCAAAAACTGTAAATAAGTTTCCACAGAGTTTTCACAGTTCATCTGAGGATAGTAATATTGGTTGTAAACACAATCTTACTTCCACTAAAAAACTATGTTAAGATGCTAGATTCAATATTAGAGTATACCAGCACTTTTGTAGGGCTAAACAATTGTACAGGCACCTAGAAAAACACAAGTGAATGCATGCTATAGCTACATATAAAAATAAATACTTTTATTTCTAGTCTGAGTAGAGCTGCATAGATGATAAGTCACTTGCATTACATTATGAACAAACCTATCCGAGCAAAGTATACAATTAAAAAGTTACACTTACACAGTAGATAAGTAGACTGTTGAAGGACGGACAGGCAGTGGGATAATACCCAAGCACTAAAATCTACTGTTAAGATATACTAGGAGTAGTGATGATCCTATTCCTTCCAAATAAAATAATCCACATAGATTCACTTCCCAGAGCTTATACACTCATGGCATCATTGGTGCTATACAAATGAGTGTACACTGAAGGATTACATCGACTAAGTACATGATTACTGCATCCATGGCTTTATTTCTTGTACTACAAAGAATGCAAACACAGTTACCATTGGCGACCATGGATGCTGTGATTTCTGGCATGCAAATGTAGAGGCACGCAGGCACTTAACACACATGTTAAAAACTTCAGCTCAAAAATATTTGCCCACTAACACTACAGCAGCCTTTAAATTAGTGTCATAGTTTGGTATCTTCCATGCAAAATTTAAATAATTTCGAATGCAAGCAAAGGAACTGCTGAATAATGCACTGCTAAGACGTTAAGCAGCAGCTGCTCCTGACATCACAATGTGCTCTTTCTGCTGTTGTCAACTTTGAGCAGGAGAACAGTCACTGGCAGTCCCTTTATACTTGTTGGTCTTCTGTGTTCTGTTCTTGATACACTGTACATGACCGTGGAGCACCGAACCCCTTGTTACTGCTGGAACTTAGAAAAATACAGATCATTGTTACAACCATGCTACATGCAAGAGTGTATAGTTGTCAATTATGTGCTCATATTTACAGATATTGTATTTTCAGAAGCCAATGACAAGCCTCAACACACACACACACACACAAACAGTGAAGGCTGAAAATATATTTATTATGATACAAGAGCAAAACCACAATGTTATAGATGAAGGCATGAAACTTCTGAAAGGCATAAAAAGCCAATAGAGTTTCTTTTATTTCGACTTTACACTAGGTGCAAGAAGTAGACCACAAATAAGTTCACTAAGAAACACAAGTTAGACTGCATTACAACACAACAGCCAATGTTGATAACTTTAAGGATATCTAACATATCCACCTCACCATACCACATATAGGAGCAAATGGGCAGTCTAGAAGACACAAAGAACTTGTGGATTATGAGTGTGCTTGTTTCTGACATATATTATTCTAAATGAAGAAAACCTTTCAAAAATGCACTTCATCAGGGGAAATAATCATGCACAACAAACACAACGGGCTCCTACAGATGCCACCAACACTCACCATTATTGTTGATACCAGTGTCTTGCCGGATGGATATGCTGTGTCCTGCACAGAACACCAAAGGAGCGCTCCATGACTTGGATTGCATGTGTGCTAGCTGCATCGCTCTGCGGCTGAAATAGGCTAGCCACAGTCAGAGAAATGAGAAGCCATGGCTTTGAAACACACTGAACGTCACGTTTAGAGATCAACAATGCATACTTAGGTCAGGTACAATTTGTAGAAAAATATATATCACTATGCAAACGTGGTGAACATGTTCGGCTGAAACACAAGCAACAGCACTGAGAGAGAAAAAGCTACATTAGGTAAAAGATGCAGTTACTGGCCTTATGTCATCTGAGGCTTCTTCAATAGGTCTTTCTCCTTGCAAGTTGTGAACAGCCAGGCAATTTTCACCCACTTGCTATTTCCTTCCAGAGCACTTGATCCACAGAGGGAGTCACAAGCTGGAGAGCTCAATAAGGAATCAAAGTATTTGTGCTCGTTTCAAAGCACAAGCTTTTGAGTCTCAGATTATTGGAGTTTCATTCATAAGCTGCAGGCTTTCAGCTTTCAACAATCTCAATTATCTTGCAATTTAGTTCTCTAAATGTTGAATAAAAATTATGTGTAAGAATATTACAGCTATCCACTGAAAGCAACCATGCTTGGGTTTTCAATTTGTGCACAGTAAGTGGTGTTCACGTAATCGTATGTATTAAAGAAAAACTAACCTTGCAGCCAGCCGTTAGGCAGTTTTGTGCCCTCGAAGCTCCCAAGCAGATCGCAGTCCTTCCAGATGAGGCTGACATACATGCTTCCATGCCACATCCGCTGAATGATAACAGTCCCAGCAGTGACATAGGCTTGCACAGTTAGGGAGAACGTGTCCTTCCTATTTTTGTACAGGTGCTGATGAGGATTGATGTGCCAGAATGTGCAACCGATGCATCACAGGACCTTAACAAACCAATCTCTGCTATCTGTGAAGAGCCAAAAACGAGATATTTAAAAACAATCATTAAAAGCACTCACTTCTAATACTTATTTGAGGAAGCTATCACTTCGTTAAAGTGACCAAAGTCTGCTATAATCACTTTGAAATAAACTGAAGCCTCATGTAAAATTTACGTACCGCAATATATATGTCCTACTGAAGTATAGTACTATCACAGTGGTAATCGTCTATAGAACTAATTTTCCAAAATAACTTAAATTTTTAAGTGCAACCTGGCTCCTGAAAAATAAATTCACATTAACTTTCCAACTGTCAAACGTGGTCAATCGACAGGCCCAACTTCATAATCAAACAAGAGCTCACTTGTAACAAATCACAAAAACTTTTTATGTATTTGCTCCATAATATATGTATGTATATAACAGTAGTAGTAAATTTTTCATGCTTCAACTTACCATAGACAAACATTACATCTGATGGGCTTAAAAACTTGCACACGCTATAGAACTGCGTGAATTATAGTACCGGTGAAATTTAGTTCTGCAAGGTGAACTCACCGATGGCAGTATTTAGTGGCCGTCGGTGTCATAAGGAACCAAGTACGGCGAACAGGCAAAGGGCATCTGCAGACTGGAAGCTGCCAATGACAGCAATGAAGGGCTGGCCAGGCGTGCACGTCCATTGATAAAGTGTTTAACAGGCCATGACCGGCTGTTGTCAAGGCTCTAGTGCCATGCAAAACGATGGCCAGACGAACTCGGAAACCTGTAGTTAGGCGATATTGGCCTACAACTTCATCCAAAGCAAGGCACCGCTGAAATCTTTGCTTTTTTGGGGGGCTGGAGGGAAGCTTGACGTTTACGGGCTCTCGCTGCCACATAGAACTCTCAATTTGTTACCGAAGAACAGTCTAGGCGCGCTTCCAAAGTAACACGATCCACAACAGAATGTAGCATCTCGCAGTTTTGGTTGATCACATCACAGCGCTAGGACTATGGTTATCACAAAAAGGAGAAGTGACGACTTAACAAACAAAAGCGCCAAGCTGCCCCACCACGACTTCGCAGGGCAAAACAGTTATCAACGCTGTCTTTCAAGTTTCGGTCAGACGAGCACAGCTTGTTCACAAATCTTGGAACGTCAACACAGCACCACTGTTCACAACGAACATCGTTTCACTCCCGAACAGTACATTGCTCTCAAGTAAATAGAAGCGTGCGGGCTAACTAGTGGCGAAGCAAGAACCGAGCGCGTAGTTCGTACGTTTCCGTACGTACTTGGGGTCACTCAAGTAACGTGTCAAAACGCTGTCAATTCTAAATGTCGCACAGCACCAAACTGAGAGACTAGAAAGTCAAGCGAACGAACTGTTACCGGCACACAAACACATATTGCAGGCTTCTCGAGTGCCAGTTGTCGTCGATACATCGACGCCGATCCCCGCTTGATAACCACACCGACGCACAGGCTTCGCTGCGCTTCACCGTACACCATTGCACTGCCACAGCTTTCCGCACTGCTTACACGCACCGAAAGAGCTGCTGTAATCACAACACATCCGGTCAAACGCTGAAGTAACTCGTGCTAGAAGCGTTTGCTGAAAGTCGCACCGACCGATATGCTGTTTACAACGCCATGTTGTTTTCGACAACTGCGCAGCACATAGGATGATAAGAGAGCTCTTAGAAAGTACTTGCACTATTTTCACGGCGTGAACAAATTTTCTCTTATGTGCGAGGGGGGTGATATGACGAACAGGACAGGCGTGCCAGATGAAAGAAGCGTTTTGGCAACGTCACGGAGTGAGCTGATGTAGAGGGCATTGCTTCACAACCAATCACAAGGTGTGCCTGTCGGCCAAGCCGTCGTCTGCTCGCGTTTGTTGTCTGCTTCGATCAGAGCATGCGACAGGGGATTCACCTTCGCAACGCTATTATTCTCAGGTTAAGTGGTCGCTACGTCGCACAAAATACATGTCAGTGGCTCGCTCTACCTTTGAATGATGTTCGTGCGCCAAGTTAAATGGCTGGTAATTGACGCAGGGATGAATTCAGCCAAGGTTTGCTCTAGAATCGTGAGGGTTTGCATATTTTTGGTGTCATACAAAGTTACTAGGGTCATTTCATTCCGATTGCTTGCCATAGTATCACGGTTCATATCGGTGTCTGAACAGTGAAGGTGAAGATGCATGATTTGTTTGTAGTTCCATGCGTAATCATGCGCACCCCTAATACGCTTTGGTTTACAAAGTACGCTTTGTTCCAGATCGTTCCAAAGTGTATCGACAGCTGTATTTCAGAGATCGCAACCATTGGACAGTTAGAGCTAATGAATGTACACTAGAGCACAAACTTTAGGAACCACTCACTGAAAACTTCCTCTCATTTTTATTTCTAATAGCGTGCAAAGAATGTGCTCCCATTAACCTCTTTGGTGGTAATTTCCACCAATGAGGCAAGGATCTCGAGTCGCACTTTTAATTGGATGAGATGGGGCGCAACACAACAACATAACAAATAAGGTTGATCCTATGCCATGTCGCGTTCGAATGCACCGACCATTCACGTATCACATTGGTTTTCATCCAACCACAAATCTTTACATGCGTAGTTTTACGCCATTGACGCCCAATAGAATTCTTCAATTACTGCGACTTCGAACTTATTGGACGATGGTGGTTGTCAACACCATCCACTGCGTACAAGGGAAACAACACGCGAAGCTCAAAGCGCCGAAAGAAATAAAAACGCACCAGCAGTCTTCAGGCAGCCCTTGATGGGCGTGAATTAACTCAAAACCAGCCAGGGCACCAAAGTATACCGCTGCGGCAGCAGGTTCTAAGTAGCCACATTGTTCCTAAGAGTGGTTCGGACCACTCTTGGGATTTTCTCTCAGCCATGCTGTTTTTACGCACAATTTCGCTTCGTGAATCCACTTACGAGCACTTTTCGGTGACGTAAGCAAATATAGCAACTGCATCACCATCGCTGACATGTTCCCGGGCAGTCACAGCGCGCTTTATTTGCAGCGGCCGATGTGACAACTATGGCCTCTTACGACGTTTTTTCGTTTCGTGAATCGACTTACGCAAGAAAATTTCTCTTGCGCAAAAATGTTTTCGTAAGTGAGTTTTGTGAATCCGGGCCCCGTTTTTTACCGCTTCCGACCTTTTGCTTTTTTGACAATGAACCTCACAACAATCGAAATAATAATACTGTGTACGTTTTAACTGAATCAATTCACGTCACCTAATTGAAAAAAAATACTAGTGTAGTTCAGTCTCAGTGTTATCTTTTTCTCCAGTGATTGTTCGGATAACTAAGCGAGCTGGGTGGAGCCTCTGATTAAGAAACGGTGCGACAAAGGGACGATAAACACAGATTATGAAGATCATTGTTCCGTTGATTAATGTGTAAGGTTTAACGCCCCAAACCCGCCATACGATTATGAGAGACGCCGTAGTGGAGGGCTCCGGAAGTTTCGAACCCCTGGGGTTCTTTAACGTGCACCCAAATCTGAGCACACGGGCATACATCATTTCTTCCTCCATCGGAAATGCAGCCGCCGCAGCCAGAATTCGATCCCGCGACCTGCAGGTCATCAGCCGAATACCTTAGCCACTAGACCATCGCGGCGGGGTCAAACACAATGTTGCCGCTATCCCGCAGCAGCAGTCAATATTGGCAGAAAAAAAAACGTGCCCCGCTGCCGGCTGCGGCTTTATCCATCTCGCGATGATTCGCAACGCGAACTGTTCGCATTCCTTCACGTAATCGTCAGGAATTGAGCTGTCGTCAGCAATGGCGCGCTTCTACCCTAACAAGTGAGGAGGCTTGCTCTCATTAAAAATTTGAAGAACGACTAAGCTTCGCCTTGAAGAGTAGAACGCGATAGTGTAATCGGGCTCTGTGCGTGCGGACCTCTTTCTCAATTGCAAGCTTGGCTGCGGTTCTCGGTGCGTGCCTCGACCATGACGCAAATAAAATGAACATTTGTGTGTGAAACGTTGACCGTTCCAACTATCCTGTAATGCCTTATAAAGGTAAAGTTGTTAAGGGCCCACTACGCTATTATTATTCTTTTTCCGACAGTAAGGAAGCACGCTAACCTATACGTTGCAGTTCACTTTCGATGTTTTTCCTGGTGGACATGATTAATTATACCTGCGCGGTTCACATTGGGTAGGCCTTTAAAACGCTCGCTCAATGTTTGGACACTTGGCGAGAGGCCATGCTACTTGCTTGAGGGTGACATCTCACTACATAGCATTTTTTTTTCAAAACAATCCAAAGTAATGCCGCAGCTTTGTGGAAGAACACTTGTTTGCTAAGCAGAAGGCTTGAGTTAAAGTCACACTAGAACCGAAGCTTCTATTATTTTTTTATTTGCGAATCACTTGATTTTTTGCCACTGATAACGCTAATTTTTTATTGAGTTAAGTTCCCACTGCAACCGAAGCTTTAATTCTTATTATTTTTTATTTCCAAGGTCCTCAACTTTTCGGTCTCTGACAACGCTAGTTTGTAACTCAGCCCAAACTACGCTGATCCCTAAAGTTCTGCTAAACGAGCTCTTTAACGCTACCACGTTAATGTTTTCTACGTTATTGCAAATACTTGCGGCATCCCTGTTGCTACTGTAAATCGTTGCATTTGTTGCCACTGCTTATGCTTACAACGAGTGAAAAGCAAAGCGCAAGCATGCTACAGGAATACTTGTGTTCTTGTATAGCTTGACCCATTCGAAGGCAGCGCTTCAGAGTTTGCAGTCTGCCATGCGTAGGAGGAATCATGACCAATTGGTACAAGAAATAAGACATTGCCATCATGAAGCTCTAGCACGAGGGCATGATATTATATATCAATGGCTGCCTGGACATGTCGGTATTACCGGAAATCAATTAGCCGATGATGCAGCCCGCTCTGCCCATGAAGAAACCCGTGTAGTCCCGATTCCTCTATCAAGGAATAATGCAGCAAGACAACTTTACCTGCTGGCTCGAGATCTCACACGCACGTTCTGGTCGTCTACCAGCTTCCAAAGGTGTCAATTTTATGAACTGGATCCTTCGCTCAAGCTAAAGCTACCATCATAACTTTCCCGCTCAGATGCGACACTGTTATGTCGCCTTTGGTTGGGTGTTGCATTTACAAAGGTGTACTCCTTTCACATTGGTATGGCAGACACTCCTACATGCGACTACTGCGGAGCTGAAGAGACCATCGAACACGTCCTGTGCAGCTGCGCTGGCTACGACACACAGCGATGCCAGCTCCGGATGGTTTTGAATCAACTTGACCCCGGACCATTTTGTGTGCAGAAGATACTAGGACCTTGGGCATCTGCCTCAGTTGCGCAGAAAGCAACTAAAGCACTGCTACTTTACCTTAAGTCAACAAACCTGAGCGACCGCCTGTAGACTGTGTGTGCTCCCCGAGTGTGCTCGTGATTGTGTGTACCTTCTCATCTTTCTGCAACCTCTTTTCTCCCCTTTCTCCCTACCCCAGTGCAGGGTAGCAAACCGGATGTGCGTCTGGTTAACCTCCCTGCCTTTCCTTGCATCTTTATCTCTCTCTTTCTCTTGTATAGCTTGAATGCGACACTGCAGACTTAAACAAAGCGAAACGCTGGTGGATTAAGTACCAACATGACAAAGGTCATAAAATGTTCCTGGCTGGACGTATGAGAGCTTAAACTTAGCTTCGTACTCATGTAGTAACTAATATGTCACGACAGATCTGACAAACAACATGGCTACTTAACGCAACCAGACAGTTTCAGTCGCTTCAACAGGAAACAAGCCGTAAATAATATTCAGCTACATGCGTGGTTCAAATGAGACTTACCGTGGACGAGTTCGCTGTGATCCACATGCGAAGCTTGTGGCGCAAAAGGAAAATTGTAAGACCATAAAAATAAAGAGAAGACGACGTGTGCGTGAAGGTAGTGCCTCGCATCAACTGATTTCTATTGGAAACAATGTCACAGCCGGTGGATACTGAGCTACCCCGGGATCGTTACCGGAAAACGATAGTCAGATGTGGAAAGGGTGTCGTATATCTCCTCCCCTTATCAAGTATTAGTGGTATATCAAGCGAACCGGTAGGAGTTTGTATAACCGACTAGTGAATCCAGGGCAACGCTGAGGCCCACCCTTCGTCCGAATCAGTGCCTACATTGCAGAGATTGCAAGTGTCATCCTGCTTTTTGCGAAACAAGGTGTTGTCCCGGCACAGAGATAGGATAGCAAGAGAAGTTGCTGAGGATTTTTATATCTACAAGTATATCGACCCGCGTGACGCGAGGCCTTCTGTCACATTGCACCAACTATACATAAGATAGGTTATCTAACTGCCCACATCTAATCCTTTAACATCACTTCTTGCTATTTATAATCGGGTTTCCTTCAATAATTGCGCTTGTGTGTGTGCCTTCTCTGTTTCTTGTTTCTTTTAACGCGCACTTTCGTAGTTACAAATTACCAACTCACCCAGCGTTTAGTCCTCGTAGGACACTGAACACCCACGCTTGCAAAGGGTACGTCACTGACGCCAAATAAGCCACGCAAGGCAGTGCGTAAGCTATGCTATTGGTGTCGTCTATTCATTGCGATGAGTGTGACGTGAAAAGGCCCACATAGGCCAGACTGAAATGCGTATTATGACCATCCTGGGAATCGTGAACTATATTTGAAAAATGAACTCAGTTCGCACTTACTGGCTAACTGCAAAACTTGCTTGCGTAGTGGGTGGTTTCACGCGTTAAGATTAAAGACGCGGGTTTGTTCCTGGCTGCGCTGTTCTCATTTCGAAGGAAGCAAAAATGTGAAAAGTGCCTGTTCTATGCGGTGTCAGTACGCGTTCAAGATCGGTGGACAGCAGCCCTCTACTACGGTGTTTCTAGTAGTAGTATAGTAGTAATACTAATAGTAATAGTAGTAGTTGCATGGTAGTGGTAGTAGCAGCAGTGGTAGTACTAGTATTAGTAGTGGTAGTGGTTGGGCTAGTAGTAGTATTATTAGTAGTAAGGCGGTAAATACACAGAGCAATAGAGCTATGTTAATGAAAACGCCAGTACACCACCAACCTGCATGCTGACATTTCAAAGTAGACTTGGAGTAGAAACAGTATTCCTTTTCTAGGGGCAATATGGTGCCAAAACCAGAGTCATTTCGGACTATCGGAGGTCACCTGCATATATTCAGTACAAAAAAAGAGCCCAGCATTAACCAGGCCGCCCACATTACTTGTGAATGGATGCATCAGCTCAGCAGCATATTCATTATAACGTCCTAATTTTCTTTCCTATAACCACATTTTCAGAACCGCCAGTCACAGGAATTGTCCGCAAGATAAGTTTTCAGCAAATCCTGACGCTTCCCATACATATTGTTCGCGAAATCTGTTGGTCAGTGTTTCTACCCATTTGTCCAGCCGCCCACATCTGGGTGCTCTCGTGGTCGTCTTCCTGAGCTTGATACACACCAAAGTTTGCATGGCTGCACTAGAGAGTGCGTAGAACACAATTCACAGGACATGAAATGAATATAGTGATTTAACTGTCATGTACAGTACACACGGATTGAAACAGAACACTTTGAGCGTGTGGCCGACGATACATGTGCCGCCGTTCGTGTGGAACTAATGTATTGCATTGTGGTATAGAGCGAGGGGGGAGAACACCTACAGAGCAAGATTACTCCTTCCTGTTGTCAATTTCTCAGCCTGTATTTCACCATCTGTACACTGCCAGGGTGGCGCTGCAAGGCTCACGCACATTCGCATGTCAACCGAACTGGCTCACCACTGCGCATCACTTTTATTGCCACGCCAGCAGACGACCCTCTAGTTTTGCGTGCTGGGCGATGTGGTACGCATGATGTGCAAGTAAGACACAGGATTCAGTTAGAGATTGTGCCTTACGTGCTTTTGTAAACATAATAAACATGCGCACAAAGTCATGGAAAGTCTACTTCTGGTTTCTGCCTCGACAAGAACGAAAATGGGTGCCAGGCTTGCCTTCATGCAACATAGAAATAATGTCGTGCATTAGTGTCACGGGGCAAACTGTGGCCTATACTGTTGAATAAATATGAGAAGCTCACTCGTTCTTCTGTGGCCGACAGCTCTACAAATGCTTGCCACACAGAATCACCGCACGCACTATTGGCTGCTCGTGACAACACAACAAAATACTGAGTCATTGTTTCGATGCGGCACGAAAACAGGCCTGTGGCTGCTACTTTCCTTTTATGCTGTGACAAAAAGTTTGACCAACCTTATATTCTTTTATGCGGCCATTTATGTCTTCGAGCAAATTTCAGGCGCGACATCTTAGCGGTATACAATTTCTGACTTGCGCAGCCTACGTGCCCCATCGTCGAAGGGCGCCGATCGAGAGCGTCGTGTGCTTGCGCCACAATATAAATGGTTCGCACCGTCCACTGAATTCGGGCTGCATGCACGCAAAAGCGCCCGAGCCTTGCAGCGCCACGCTGGCAGTGGCGCTGCAAGGCTCGCACTGCAAGGCTTTTTTACATGGTGAACTACTGGCCGACTATTTGCGACCGGATGGAGTGAGCCTGCTCCGTAGATCTTCTCGTCCTCACTCTATACCACAATGCAACACCCTGGTTCCACGAGCACCAACTAGCGGCGGCACATGCGCCAGCGGCCACGCGCTACGAGTGTCCTGTTTAAATCCGTGAGTACTGTACGCCGTAAAACCCTTTCTACCAGTCACAGGTGGCGCATACCGGCACAACACAGTGTGTTGTACACGGGTGTGAGCCACGGGCTATTGACAGTATAAAGCACCCAAGGCTCACCGAGAAATGACTGCCAATCTAAACTCGAAAGCGTTAAGGAATCGTCACTGCGGAAAATTTATTGCAGCCATCAAGGGCGCTGTCAATCTCCCAGAAAACCTGTTAGGAGCAAGGAATAAACACATCCGGCTCAAACCGGGGTTTGAAACCATGCCTTCTGCAAGCCTGTACAGGCCTTCTGCATGCCTATACGCCTGTTCCAAAAAGTAGTTTGCAAAAGAAGCCTATGTATGCCTGACGCTGGGGCAACTCAACTCTGGTGGCAGTTTTCGCTATCTGTTTTCACATTAATGTAATAATCATAGATTGATATGTGGGGTTTGTGCCGACACACTGCGCACAAACCGGCGCTGCCAGCGTGACTCGGCCGCAAGCTGCAACGCGCGTCCTATAACGGACAGCGCCACCGCTCTTTCACCGGAGGCTGACGTCAGCACAGGTGGCTATATAACCCAAGCTACCAAGCTAGGTTTCATGTTTGTTTCTCTAATCATCCCAAACGCTGCATCGGCATGCTTGCCCTGCTGTTGCTACTACGTTAATAAACATCGTTACGTTTTAAGTTGGGATCCGTCCTTTACCGACACTGCATTAAACAGGTTTAAGGTCCTAAAACAATTATATGATTATGACAAACGCCGTAGTGGAGGACTCCACAAATTTGGACCTACTGAAGTTCTTTAACGTGCACCCGAATTTGAGTACAAGGGCCTACAGCATTTTAACCTGCATCGAAAATGCCGGGTTGCATTGCGATCCCACGCAATGGGACAAACATTAAAATATTGACTGCGCAGGCTATGGTCCTCCTTTTCTTGAATACGTTACTCATGATCAAAGGTCGGCAAAACACGTGGAGCTCACTCAGACTCACTCATACATATTTACGCGTGGAACATTCACTAACATTTCTCTGGTTGGACTCACCCAGACTCACTGATACATATTTACCCTCTGGACACGTTCTGACTCAGATTCACTAACATTTCTCCGGCTGGACTCATTCAGACTCACTCTTACATATTTACCCTCGGGACACGTTAGGACTCAGACTCGCTAACATTTCCCCGGCTGGACTCACCCAGGCTCACTCATACATATTTACCCTCGGGACACGTTCTGACTCAGATTCACTAACGTTTCCCCGGCTGGACTCACCCAGACTCACTCATACATATTTACCCTCGGGACACGTCCTGACTCAGATTCACTAACATTTGCCCGGCTGGACTCACCCAGACTCACTCATGCATATTTACCCTCGGGACACGTTCTGACTCAGATTCACTAACATTTGCCCGGCTGCACTCACCCAGACTTACTTATACGTATTTACCCTCGGAACACGTTTTGACTCAGATTCACTAACATTTCCCCGGTTGGACTCACCCAGACTCACTCATACATGTTTAACCTCGGGACACGTTCAAACTCAGACTCGCTAACATTTCCCCTGCAGGACTCACCCAGACTCACTCATACATATTTACCCTCGGGACACGTTCTGACTCAGATTCACTAACATTTGCCCGGCTGGACTCACCCAGACTCACTCATACATATTTACCCTCGGGACACGTTCAAACTCAGACTCGCTAACATTTCCCCTGCAGGACTCACCCAGACTCACTCATACATCTTTACCCTCGGGACACGTTCTGAATCAGAATCACTACCATTTCCCCGGCTGGACTCACCCAGACTCATTCATACATATTTACCCTCGGGACACGTTCTGACTCAGATTTACTAACAATTCCCCGGCTAGACTCACCCAGACTCACTCATACATATTTACCCTCGGGACACGTTTGGACTAAGACTCACTAACGTTTCCCCGGCTGGACTCACCCAGACTCGCTCATACATACTTACCATTGGGACACGTTCTCACTAAGATTCTCTAACGTTTCCCCGGCTGGACTCACCCAGACTCACTTATACGTATTTACCCTCGGAACACGTTTTGACTAAGATTCACTAACATTTCCCCGGCTGGACTCACCCAGACTCACTCATACATGTTTAACCTCGGGACACGTTCGGACGCAGACTCGCTAATTTCCCCGGTTAGACTCACCCAGACTCATTCACACATATTTACCCTCGGGACACGTTCAGACTCAGACTCGCTAACATTTCCCCGGCTGGACTCACCCAGACTCGCTCATACATACTTACCCTCGGGACACCTTCTCACTAAGATTCTCTAACATTTCCCCGGCTGGACTCACCCAGACTCACTCATACATATTTACTCTCGGGACACGTTCTGACTCAGATTCACTAACATTTCCCCAGCTGGACTCACCCAGACTCACTCATACATAGTTACCCTCGGGACCCGTTTGGACTCAGATTCACTAACATTTCCCCGGCTGGACTCACCCAGACTCAATCATACATATTTACCCTCGGGACGCGTTCTGACTCAGATTCACTAACATTTTCCCGGCTGGACTCACCCAGACTCATTCATACATATTTACCCTCGGGACACGTTATGACTCAGATTTACTAACATTTCCCCGGCTGGACTCACCGAGACTCACTCATACATATTTACCCTCGGGACACGTTCTGACTCAGATTCACTAACATTTCCCCGGCTGGGCTCACCCAGACTCACTCATACATATTTACCCTCGGGACACGTTTGGACTAAGACTCACTAACGTTTCCCCGGCTGGACTCACTCAGACTCACGACTCTATCGGAGTGTGAGGGAGCCTGAGTTAGCCAAGTCATCAGTTTGTTAGCGTGTAATTGGCTTTTTCTAACTTGGTGTCAATGCTCCTAAACACCAATATTCTGCGTAATCGGCGCTCTATACTTGGCGTCTTTTGATCTCACACCTTCATATATGAGATGTCAAAGGTGCAATCCAGTAAGACTTTTTTATTCAAATAAATAACACATTATTTTATCAAAACTTTCTGGGAAAGAGTTGTCTGAGGTGTGGAAAAAAACGTGGCACCCCCCCCTCCTCGTGACTTAACACACACCTCTGATCAATCAATATTTATGACTGGTTGTGTTTTGAAGTATGTATGTGTGAGCCGGTGCGAATGCAAAAGTGAGCGTACACAAATTTGACAATAGAGCTGACGTTGAGTAAATAGAAGAAGAGATCGGCAATTATGTGTTGATCTCACTCATACTCTCTCAAGAAATCCATTTTGGGCTTCGGGCTGATTATGATTTTGACTCACTGAATGTTTTCTCAGCCGGACTCACTTGGACTAGAACTCACCGAAATTGTACTCGCCCGGACTGACTGCGACTCAGACTCACGGCTCCATCTAAGTCTGAATGAGTGAGTTCGCTAACCTATGCTTATGATGCCCAAGTGACTACACCGTATAGCGTGGACGTTGTTGCGATAATACTGACCTCACTATAATGTGAACGTGAACGCCCCGTTAGGCTAAACTGTGCACTACCCTTGACATGGCAGTGTAGTAAATATGGCTGCAAGTCTACTGTATGCACCCAACTTTACCCAAGGATGTCAATCCACCGCCTAACGCTTGACGTAAAACATCCGCCATAAGCTGCTACTCGTCACTGCTACGCATTAAACCGATTCCCACGAGATAAAGTACGTGCGAATGTTTTTTTCTGGTCCTTTTCACCGTGTGCTCGCCCACACTGCTGCTGCTGACACCAAATCGCTTACTACCCGTCAAACTATTTCAAGGAACATGCTTGTACGTTGAGGTGGTTGCATGTCTCATGTTGCATTATTACAGGGGGTATATTCAGTGCGGAACTTCTGGGGAATATCGGAGACGACGACCCTTGAGATATCTCCTGAAATATCGTGCGATGTCGATAAGACCAACCTCATGCCTCATTTTGCAAGACAGTCTTGACATATCGTACACACATACCCCCAGGATATACAAATTTATCCATAATTGCAATTCTTCCATGAAGTATGAGTCATCCACATGTTCAACTCACGGTTCCAGGCATACTGTAAAAGCCCTGCTCTCGTCTCCAGCGCTAAATCAGCTTTCTCTTCGCTTGTTGTATGAGAAGTACAATGAGCATATTCATCTATATACTGACGCTCCTACTAAAGTAAATAGGTCTGCAGGGTCGGTATTCTTTCCTGCAACAGCGACAACGATAACGATTTGGTTATCCCACCAGACGTCATCGACAGCTGCACAACTTGCTGCTCTACGTAGCACAGTGAAACTTATTAAACACCAAGAAGCCAAAACATGGAGCGTGTTCATGGACTCCAAGGCAGCACTACAGTGTTCAGTGTGCGCCATACGCCGGGGAACTCATCAACAACTAGTGTTGGAAATTAGAGAGTTACTTCACCACCTTTTCGACAAAGGACACGAAATCACATTTCAGTGGCTTCCAAGTCACTCCGGCATATTGGGCAACAAACATGTCGATGCAGCTGCTCGATCAGCACACGAAGATGCTGAAGAAGAATAAATTTCATTATCAAGGACTGATGCTGCAATGAAAGTTCGAAAAATCGCTAATGAAGACGCTAAATTTCTGCGGAATGCTGAGTGCTTACTAAACGCGCGACTGCATAGGTTGAACATATCTCTTCGACTTCGGCCTCCGTCCGGACTATCTCGACTTGAGACAACGGTGTTTTGCCTACTGTGGCTTGGTGCCCCTTTCACAAAAGTTTTCACCTTCCGAATCGACATGGAAGACAGTGCTGCTTGCGACCATTGCGGCAGCGATTAAACGATAGAGCACGTTCTCTGTCACTGTCCTCATTATGGCGTGCAAAGACGGCAGTTAGCTGCTGTGTTTGCTCGCCTTGATGACAGAACCTTGTCAGAACAGTCAGTGCTTGAAAACCGACATGATCTGTCTTCGCACAGAAAATCAGTGAAAGCCCTATTGAATCTTTTGCGTGGCAGTGGTCTATTTATTAGCCTATAGCCCCCAGCTTCCTTTTTTACTTTCTTTGTCGCGCGTGTATTTCGCTCTTCGCTGTCTTTCCCATCTTTATTCCCCATTCTCCCTTCTCTTAGTGCATGGGAGCAAACCGGATGCTTCAATTTCCGGTTAACCTCCCTGCCTTTCCTTCATTTTATTCTCCCTTTCTCTCATACGCGAGAAATGTCATTCCCGCTTTGGTGGCATATACTCGCACTCTCTCCAACCTTTCTCCCATCGCGCGGTCGCCTAAATAGTTGTGGAACTGCCATTAGTCTCCTTTTAGGGCCATCCGTGCAGGAAAGCACGTGAACGTATACGGCTGGATCTCTCGCTATATATACGCGTATATTGGTACCAATGGCATGACAAGCATTTCTAACCTTTTATTTTTTATTGCGTAAGGTCACGCTGTTTTCTTCTTTGAGCAGTCTATAGACGTCATCCACATATATCACAAGCCTTTAACCCTCTTTTGGGCGCACTCTGTCTCTGGACCGGCGCTATCAAGGGAGCAGTCCTTGTTTCACTAAGGGCAAAAACTCCAAGCAAAGTTTCAACCATTATTTACGAATTTTGTTGGCTGGTTCCTACCTTTATCACAGTGCGAGGTGATAAACAAAGCAATCAGGAAAGACTGCAAGACATTGCAGGAAGTGAAGAAAATAAAAAGAAAAGATGGCGAAGGAAGTGAACAATATGGTTGAGAAAAGAAGTTGAATGAAACAAGGCAAAATATAGCCGGAGCACGATGATGCAGTGAATACGTATGGCCGACTGAAAGGGAGCATCAAGGGAACCAAAGGTGGGGTATTTATCATTCGGTCTCTCGAGGGCTACTGGCCGCTGCGTGTTATATGATCGCCTGTCTTGCACAGAAGCTTTTTTTTTTCTGTGTACGCTTGTGGTACGTTAGCGGCAACTGTTGGTCATACTTTGCGATTGGCCTTTCGCTATTTTCAGCGCATTTTACATAGAAGCTGTGGGAAATCATTTGCTAGTTAAATTGGTACCAAATGAGGAGTACCGGCATTTCTTCTCGTGAATGTTTTATCTATTGAAGGATAAGGAGAACTCTCCACCCAAGTATATATTGCACGTGTTTTCACCAAAAATTATTAGAAACAGATTCAGATCATTTAGAAGTACAGTAACACCCGAGACACTGTTTTCGCGACTGAATTAATATAATAAAAAATGTGCGTAGAACTTCACCGTGATAAGAAGATCGATAGTTTTGAGTGTACTTGAGGCCGAACGAGAGAGCGCAATCGTTCTTCCGTCGTGAGAAAATTTATTTTCATCGTCATTTGATAGCTTTCACAAAGGCGCATTTATTTATTCAATTGAGGAACTCGTTACAGCCTTCCATTAGCATACACTAGGCCACAGCTACACGCCAACGGTAAAAGTTTCATGCAGACCTCATAAACGTAGTCAGAAATGAGTAGGTGCCTCCAAAAGCATGTGATCACTTTGCCCACGCTTTCATCGACGTCTACCTTGGGGCTGCTGCACCATACTTGGAACAAATTCAATATACGCAGACATTCCAGCGAATATTTCTTAATCAAGATGAGGCACTTTTGTGGCTAAACACCGCTATTTTATTCACAGCACCTACGAACAAAACGCAGTTTTGTATGAGGTAAACAAATATCAGAAAGTCTTCTGGGGCTCCGAGTGACACAGACGGGCTCAGGGGCTGTTACGTTTACGTGACCTTGAACCGCCTACCCACATGACCCCTATAAGTGTCTTCGGTGAATTGTCTTCGAACACACTATTGATACCACAATGTGCAAAGCATGTGTCTTTTGATTTTGTGAACGTTTGCGATTGCTTCGGAAGCTTCTTTGCACCACGCAGAGGAACCCTGCCAATACTCTTTCAATTGACACTGCAGCCAAGCCTGGCCTCTAAAGTCTCTCTTAAGCGTTTGAGCACTATAAAAGAAAAAAAGCTTTTTTTATGACAACGCACTGCAAATGTTAGCACACATTTATACTGACACGTCTCTTTCTCATTTTTCTGCTGTGATGATGATAAAGGTAAGCAACATTTACGTATGCACGCTGGTTGCTTAAATTGCGCTTTGATGGCACACAGCTATGCAAATTGCGTTTTTTTAGATCGGTGTTAACATTGCATTTGTACGCGTAGGGTCTTATTTAGGTGGGGAAGGGCAAACACAGCCCGATTGCTACAGATGGCATTCTCAATAAAAGAAACGGCGAGACATCTTACCTAAAAATGACCACATTCCATACGGCCACGATCACTCATATAAAAAGTACACAAAAATGTTTCAGAACTCTTCATGTGTACATACTTTATCTCATTTTACTACATATACCATGTGCGTAAGGGCTGACAGTAAGGCGTGGGATCACTGTGGCAGATAGGAAATTATTGCAACACGTTCCTTGCAGTTGTCCTCATTATAGCTCCTAAGGACAACAGCTTTCAGCAACGTTAGCATGGCTCGATGACCGGTCACTTTCGGAGCAGTTGATTTTGGATTGGCTGAACCTTGAGCTTCCATCTAGAAAGCGACGAAGGAGCTGCTGAAGTTCCTTCGGTGAAGCGGACTCTCAAAATGACTGTGACACTTCCGTGCTTGAGTGTGTTCGCGTTTTCACTTTTCAACCATTTTTGTACTATTTTCCTTCCTATCTGCTTTCCCCTTCCCCACTTCAGGGTAGCAAACCTGAACTTTTCTTCTGGTTAACTTCCCTGCGTTTCACTTGACCATTTTTTATCTATGTCGCTCCCTCTGTTTTTATTCATCTACCTTGACCAGCTAAAAAAACCAAAAAAGTTGTAGTTTGTCTTGCCTATGCATATACACGTGCTATTCATACAATGTTCTTACTGACGCACTGTTCGAAATTGGATGCAAATATGCAGGTATATTATGTCACTGGATACTAAAAGAATTACATCAATATGAGGTTGTCGCATCGTTCTTTGCTGGATTCGTCCGTCCAAAAGAAAAAGGGGGGGGGGGGGCGGATGAAAGATAGTGTTATAAATATCACCAGTGGGGATGAAATTCAGTAGATCCGACGTACCTTGGAAATCGATGTTATGCGAAGCATGAGGATGGAAGGTGGCTGTGTTGTTTTTTTTTATTTAGCAAAACATTACGAAGGGGTGATAAGGAGGGAGGAGGAGGAGGAATAAATGAGGAAGGACAGGGAGGTTAGCCAGTTCTCAGACCGGAGGGGCGATAAAGATATGTACAAATGCACGCAGGCAGCCGCATATGTTGAATATAACAGGTCGTTTGCAGTTGCGTAACGATTCCAACATCAACATATAACAGACAGACAGACAAAAAACTTTATTGGGTCCTAAGAAACGCTACTGTTTTAGAGTAACGTCGTGGGCCGCTCCCGCGTAAGAAGGGGGAGGTCTTGCCTCACCGCCGCATCATGGCCTCTCTATCTATGTTGCTCATCCTAAGCACAACATAGGAAGAGCAACGTAGATAATGGTCACTCTTTTTAGGAGCGGAGCTCCTTAAGGCGTGGGCTGTGCGTCCCCTGTATGTAGCCACCTCTCGTTCAGTCCTTGCAGTGTTCACTAGATGGCGGTACTTGTAGCTGATGGCATTAAGTATTCCGCTAGCCACCGCCCGATCTAAAGGGTACAGCCATATCCATCCATCCGTCCTTCCGTCCGTCCGTCCGTCCGTCCGTCCATCCATCCATCCATCCATCCATCCATCCATCCATCCATCCATCCATCCATCCATCCATCCATCCATCCATCCATCCATCCATCCATCCAAAAGATGCAAGATGTTATAAACTAGACGGCGGTACGTGTAGTTGATTATGAAAGATGCGAGGTGTTAAATAGGAATGATGCCACATATGGCGCGTGTCACCGTTCGATATAGTGCGGCGACGTACGCTAGGTGGAGCGTTGCAATAAAATCGAGTGGGCAAAATGTACAGAGAATTCATGGTTTACCAGGTTTACCTCCGGAGCTTCGCCCACTCATCATCATTCACTTCGTGGATATGGCGGCACTTTTTTTTTTCTGGCAAGACCGCTCGGACTCTTTCATAAAGTGGCCAATTTTAGCTAAATATCGCTAACGATGACTATGATGATGATAATGTTTTCTCAATTTTTAGTTTTTACCTCGACTAAGCACTCGAAGAGAGTATTTTGCTATTCAAACAATTTTCCAAAATCAATTTCTGTTGTCGCGAATGAAGTTGGACTGCGCTGCTGCCTCCCGGCTACGCCACTGAGAATCAGTGAGCGTCGCAAGCCGCTTGATTCTGTATGCTTTGGCCTCATTCATTGAAACTCGTTCCGAGCGTTCCACTGTTCTCACACTTTCCCCATTTTCTATATCTGTTTGAGAACACTCTGCCTCAAATTTCGAAAGTGCCCCAAATGTCACCAAGGCTTCAAAGATAAAATTGTCGCTATAGCATCACTTAAAAGACGCTAAATTTGGCAACTTTCCCGCTAAGTCAAGACCACTGATGGATATTACGAACACTTGAAGCAGTAGGCAGTTATGAAGCGCAGATGCTCGCCAGGATAGTACGCACGGTCACTGCTGCATAAATCAGATTATTGCCAGCGGCGCGTAACTTTACAACTTACGTTAACCCGACATAATGGTTGTATCATAGGAGCTCATATAAAATGTTTATACAATCGGATGGCCAGTACTGAAACCACAATTGACGTTAGACAAGCATTAGGGTCTACTTGAAAAGAATATCCGAGGCCTGGAGTGGTTCTGAGGTAGAATGCCTCATTGCCACGCAGATTGCTGGGCTTCGACTCCTGCTGGAACAGTGACATTTATTGTTTGCATTCGTCAGGCCATCGTTGCCTATAGAAGCTTTCCTTAACGCTCAAGCGTTAAAGTTAACCATGTCTGTTGTCACCGATGTGCCACACGTCTGGCGGTAGAAAGGGTTTGACAACGTACGTGACGGGATTGTTACATTATTCTTGTCATGACCAGCGAGTCATATTCGCCAAACCATCTTACCTTCTCATATAATTTTAGCTTACCCCCTGTTAAGGCGGTGATCACGAGAACACCCAGACGTAGATAGATAGATAGATAGATAGATAGATAGATAGATAGATAGATAGATAGATAGATAGATAGATAGATAGATAGATAGATAGATAGATAGATAGATAGATAGATAGATAGATAGACAGATAGATAGACAGATAGACAGACAGACAGACAGACAGACAGACAGACAGACAGACAGACAGACAGACAGACAGACAGATAGATAGATAGATAGATAGATAGATAGATAGATAGATAGATAGATAGATAGATAGATAGATAGATAGATAGATAGATAGATAGATAGATAGATAGATAGATAGATAGATAGATAGACAGACAGACAGACAGACAGACAGACAGACAGACAGACAGACAGACAGACAGACAGACAGACAGACAGACAGACAGACAGACAGACAGACAGACAGACAGACAGACAGACAGACAGACAGACAGACAGACAGACAGATAGATAGATAGATAGATAGATAGATAGATAGATAGATAGATAGATAGATAGATAGATAGATAGATAGATAGATAGATAGATAGATAGATAGATAGATAGATAGATAGATAGATAGATAGATAGATAGATAGATAGATAGATAGATAGATAGATAGATAGATAGATAGATAGATAGATAGATAGATAGATAGATAGATAGATAGATAGATAGATAGATAGATAGATAGATAGATAGATAGATAGATAGATAGATAGATAGATAGATAGATAGATAGATAGATAGATAGATAGATAGATAGATAGATAGATAGATAGATAGATAGATAGATAGATAGATAGATAGATAGATAGATAGATACCCAAAATGCCTGCAGTACGAAAAGTGCATCGCATTCAATAAATGGACCAACGATGCTTTCGGAAATGGCTTTTAGGACAAAATAAGTAGTGATGTAATGCCTAAATTAGTTCACTGGCTATGGCATAAGTCATTATGACAGCACTCTGAACAAAAAGATCAATAAAAGGTTCAGCCATGCGTGACACAATTAGTGCACCTCTGCGAAAGCTTCTAAAGTAATCAAGAACGAAAAAAAAACTTTTTGGCCGTCAGAAAGCAGCAATAAAAAATGCATGACAGCCAATTCTGAAGTATGAAGTAAAATTAACAGCTTGCTTTTATAAGCTCTCGCTTGCGTAACTCTACAAAACACTGTTGCAAGGAAATGCGGTGCTTCGGGGAGCAAGTTGGTTTTCGCGCTGTCGTCTCGACGCTATGTAAGCGATGAAAGCACTGTCATTGCCTATTACCGATGCCTGATGAGGCAGCGGTTGGGTTGCGCCATTTCTAAAGTGCCTCGATATG